>NC_064852.1:38834973-39143973 GCF_024139225.1 Suncus etruscus
CAGGTTACATTTGTGAGCATACAATGGTCGGTTATCAGAAAATGTCCATTTTCCAGAAGACCCACAAAACTCATAATGATTTTTAAAGACTACTGAGATACATTAATTGGGTCTGTTCCTCTCTTGGTATTCGTAATTTAAAGTTAAGCAATGTATTTCTGTCTCTGGAAGGTGACTCTGTCCTGAATAGCCTGAGAAAACTAAATTCAAAGTTTCAAAGGGAATTGGACTGCCTCCAGAAATCATATTTATTAAGTATACTCCTCAAGAAAAGTATGGTTATTGCTTTTTGCTACACTTCAATCACCAACAGCTTTGATTGTTCAATTATGGGTTCATTGGAATGGATTTATTTACATAATAAACAACCTCACACTATCACACTATTTTACCATACTTGGAATTGACTGAACCTCTAATAATAAAGAGGAGACTATAGAACATAAATATTCCTGGGGTATGAAGTCCATATCATTGTCATATCTTCTGAAAAGGAATTTGACTCCTTATTACTCTTCAGGAACTGTATTTAAAGGCTGAATTTTCTGGAGAATTTTTTTCACAGTATCCAGCAGAAAAAAGCTTGGGATGTTTTTTTACAAGGACTCATTTTGTAATCTCTTCCATTATTTGCACCTCTTCTGTTCCAAATGCTTTATTTTTTATATATAAATGGATCTTCCTCTGGAATTGTTGACCCTTCCCTGACCATGACAATGCACACCCATAATAACTTTGTACAACAATGGGAACTTGCCACCTTGAACTATCTGCTCTCCCACATATCAAATTCATGTAAAATAGTGAGTGACTCAGCATATGTGGTTGGCGTTTTTTCAAGTATTGTCACAGCTTCAATTAAAGCTCACAGCTCTGTGGTTCAAAGTTTACTTCACCAGCTGCAACCCATATTACAAAAAATATTTTTTGAGCCCGTATATATCACCATTATATGGTCTCATTTTGTTCTTCCTGGTCCCATGGCTTTATGAAATAAATCAATAGATCACTTGGCAAACCCCATATTTACAACATTGGTGGGAGAACACAATGCTCTTCAAAAGAATGCCCTTCACCTTCATGTTAAATATCACATACCACTAAGGCAATCTAGATGGATTATTTATAGGTAGTTGTTCTGTTTGTGTTCCTATTCACTGTAAATCTCATGTGGCTGGAGTAAACCCTCGGGGTCTAAAGGCAAATGATATCTAAAAACTGGATGTGACTAATATAAATTTCATTTCGAACAATCCATATTTGCATGTGGTCATTAATACAGATTCTAGTTTTATTTGGGTTGTCCCTATGATATTAGAAAAGGCTAAAGCCATCTGTTCTTTTTTTTTTTGTCACAAAGTTTTTTTCTCTATGGGAGTTCAGAACACCATTAAAACAGACAATGTACCAGATACACCAACAGAACTTTTCAATCTTTCTGTATTGAGTGGCAAATTAAGCATATTAGAGGACAAGCTATAGTTGAACATGCACATAGAACTCTTAAAACTCAATTAATTTTAAAAAAAATGAGGGAATGCCTCCACTTAATTTTCTATTTTTATCTTTTATTCTCTCTAAATTGTCTAAATTTGTCACAAGGAAAATCCTATACTGATGCTGAAAAACAATTTCAGAAAGAATTATAAGCTCAAAAGACAATTTTCCTATTTGGGTGAACATTGACAAGAATGGGTTTCAGGAAACTTAATCATTAGAGGAAGAGGCTATGTATATACTTCTACTGAGGACCATCCAAAAAAGAAATTTGGGGTTCTACTTCATCTTGTAAGATCTCATTAACCTTTATCAAAGGAATTAAAATTTTTTATTTACTATTTTCTTTTATATTTGTTTGTATTTGTTTGTTTGTTTGTTTTTGTTTTGGGGCCACACCCGGTGGTGCTCAGGGGCTACTCCTGACTGTCTGCTCAGAAATAGCTCCTGGCAGGCACGGGGGACCATATGAGACACCGGGATTCGAACCAACCACCTTTGGTCCTGGATCGGCTGCTTGCAAGGCAAACGCCACTGTGCTATCTCTCCGGGCCCTATATTTGTTTTTATTTCTTATCCTTGTTAGCTAGATAATAAAAAGTGAAACTCTGGCTACCCTACAATAACTCATATCAGCATGAATTAGCTAAAATATAATGATGTCCTAATTTCTAATCTTTCAGAGATTTCATTCTCAAATAATATTAGGTTTAGTTTTATTTATTTTCAAAAATCCTCCTGCATTTTGTCCTAACTAAATAATTGATGTTTCAAATTTTCTCTTTTTCAAGCTATTTATACATTGCATCCATTCAAAATAATTATCTAATTCTGGTAATTTCCAAATGTTATTATTATTATTTGCTTTTTATTAAAAAATAGTTTCTTTTTATTCCCTGTTGCCCTGTTGTTGGAGTGCTAATCCACTCTTAAAATAAAGAAATTGCTGTCAGTGTATAGCCCAGTTGAACCAGCTTGAACCAGCAAACCAGGATCCTCAACTTAGAAAGAGATTGACCACTCCTGACTGCTCTGTGCAGACTGAAGTCATCAATAGATATAACTTATTAGAAATTAATCAGTAATACGGATCTTTATATGGACACAACTACATGTCCACAAAATATTTTTATTTATACTAAAATAGAGGAAATTCTTGAAGTTAGATCCAAAAACTGGTCTGTCATTTTAAGAGCAATAGGTCCTCTAAATTAGAAACTCCTGTGTCAAATTGAGATGCAGTTGACCTGAGTGGATAGGAAGCCTTGCTGGAATACTATGAGGGTGGAGAGTCATTGGAGAGAGTTATTGGTGGAGAGCTATTGATGGAGAGCTATTGGTTGGAGTGATATTGGTGGCTTTATTGAGGGCTGACTGGACTTTCTTAACGGCAGGCATTGTTGTAGGACAAAGCCACCCTTCCTGCCTTTTCTGTCCTATTAAAATCTTTACAAAAAGCCCCTGTTCAGCTGGAGTAATTCCTCAATGACAAGAGAAGGAAGGAGTCTTCATTCCAGTTTACCATTGTAGACATCTGATCCTCGAATCATTGCATGAACATACATACAACACAGAAGGATTATATGCTGATTTTTCTTGCATCTTAATGTTTTAGATTACTAATTTACATATAATAGAACCTTGATCTATTTATCTTATAATTAAGTTTTAATATAAGAATGAAATATATTTTTGTATGGTTGTGGCCAACTATCTGTGTTTTTATTTATTATTTATAGGAGATTTTTGCAGACTCTTTAGGGCCTTCTATGTATATTACCATCTCATCTACAAATAGTGAAAAAATGACTTCTTTACCAAACTTTATTTTTTTAATGTTTAGTTTAGTTTTGTTTTGTTTGCTTGAATATTGTAGCCGAGACTTCTAATACTATATTAATTAAACCTGGAGAAATTGTCTCACTTGTGTTTGATTTCAAAGGACATTTTTTCAGGTTTTTGTCATTACAAGTGATGCTAGTTGACTAGCTGAAGGGTTTTTTTTTTTTTTTTTTAATAAATGGTCATATCTATCTTGAAGAAAATTCCATCCACCTCAATTTTATTGTCGGGTTTTATCATGAATTTTGAATCATCTTAGAAGCTTTTTATGTCTCAATTGGTATACTCTTATTACTACATGGTATATTTTTAATTGTTTGAATATGTTTAAACATCATTTCATCTTTGGAATGAATCCCACTTGATTGGGGTTTTGAGATTTTTTGTATACATTGCTGGATTCTGTTAGCTAAGGTTAAAGGTTTACACATAAAGCTTAACAAGAATATTAGAGTGAAATTTTCTGGAAGTGTCTCTGTCTTCTTTGGGTGTCAGGGTAATATTAGCTTCATATAAGGTGTTAGGAAGAATTCATGTGTATTATTTTGGAAGAGCTTGAGTAAGGACAGTACATTTCTGAAAGCTTTGATAGAACTTACCACTGAACCCATCTGGACTTTTGTTCTTAGGGAGAGTCATACTGTTTAACAAAAAAGAACATAAAATTGTTCTTAATAACCACTCATTATATTTTGAATTGTTGAATGTTCCATTATAATTTCTCCCATTTCATAACTTATCTGACTAATTTGAATGTTTTCTTTTTCTATCTCTTTTTCTTGTGAGTCTACAAAAGGTTACTGTATTTTTTATTCTTTTGAAGAACCATCTCTTGGTTTTAGTGATTCTTTGATTTGCTTTATTGGCTTCCATGTTGATGATTTTTGCTCTTACCTTTTGGGTTTGTTTACTTTTTGGGTTTGTTTACTTTTCTAGGTTTGTGAGATGGGTATTTAGTTTGTTGATTTAGGTTTTTTTAAATGTTGCGTTAAGTTTTCCTTTTATTACAGCTTTTGTGATATTTAATAGGTTCATATCGCTTGTATCTTTACTGTTACTCATTTCAAGAAAATTTTTTAATTTCTTTATTAACTTTTTGAATACGTTGCTCTTTAGCAATATTTTGTTTGGCTTCCATATGTCAGATGTTATCTCTACCTTCTTTCTGTGTTTTTCTAGTTTTATGGAAAATAAAGTTGTACAAAGTAAATAAATTCTCAGACCATAATGCTTTGAAATATTTTAGTCTATGAGAACTTGATCCTTCAGACAGTTGGAGGGACAGACTGTAGTTTAAATAACAAAACAAAACATGAACTACAGTCAGAGAATGCAGTACACTTTCCATACATGCACACTGCAGGTGTGGGATGAGTAGGCCACTAAGCAGGACAGGCAGCAGGCAAAAATACAGGCAAAAATACCCAGTGGGCCAGATAAATTTCCTCAGTGGCCACTTGTGGCACATGGGCTATAGTTTGAGGACCTCTGGTAAGAATATTAGCTAAAACTCTTATCTTGAGTTTTATTTTTAAAATAGTCTCATAATAAGTTTCAATGATTGAATAATTTTAACAAAAGAAGAATCCTATATTCAGTGATGATGACATGGTAGCAATCAAGATGCAACTATAGTTGCTTCAGTAGTTTTGAAAGTAATCATTTGTGCTCTGGTTTCCTCACAATTTAGTTATGAGCATTATTTGTACTCTTTGTGTTATGTTTAATTGCTGCCTAAAATATCTTTAAAAGCTGTCACAATGCTTCAGTATGGAAATAAAATTTGTGTGAGTAAAAAAGATGGCAATGTTATAGAATAATATATGATTTAAAAAGAAACTCAGAGCAAAATATGAGACAAGTTTATTCACATTCAATATAAAAAACATGTTTCAAGTGATATTTTGTTTCTTTTTTGTGTGATTGATTTATTTTGTTAGTTGACCGCAATGAGTGTTCAGAACTTTCTCCTGGCTATACACTCAGATTTTACTCCCAGCATTACTATTGGGGATCGTTTGGATATCAGAGATCAAACTTGAGTTGGCCGCGTTAATGCAATCACTCTACTCACTTTACTATCACTCTGGCCCCATGGTTCTGTTTTTCTGTTTGTTCTTTTTGTTTTGTTTTTAAGTTACACCTTCTGGTACTTAAGATTTACTCCTTTTGATTTGCTCAGAAATCACTTCCGGTAGGTGTAGGGATGATATTTGGTACTGGGTATCAAGTCTGGAATGGCTTCATCCAAGAAAAGCGTCCTTCCCATTATACTATCGCTCAGGTTCCTCAATTAATTGAGCTTTTAATATCTCTGTTTCAAGGGATTTTTAAATGAATTAGGCTTTACATAAAAAAGCTATATTTATTCTTTTTTGATTTAAGAAATAGTCAAATTATAATTGATGTTATCTACACCTTATGTATATTGAAATACAGTGGAAAAACATTTAAACTATGTAAATACTAGAAATATTTACTTACAACCTTACTTGTTTTGAAGTGAATCTTGCTGTATGCAATCAGTTTCTCTTAACAAAGAACAAAGTAGTCAAGCATATTTTTACATAAAGTATGTTCTGAAATTTCTAAATACATAAATGAAATTATATAAGCAATTTATTTCAATAAAGTATTTGTATCAATGTATACTTTATATCTGAGCAATTCAAGAAAAATTTAAATGAGGAAAATTAAACAGTTCTAAAAATGGTTTGAAAATAATTTTGGTGAAAACATTTAAATTATTTAAAAAAAAACTAGAAATTGAATTTCCATATGACGCAGCAATACCACTCTAAGAAATATAACCTACTTGATCTGGAGGCTAGCTCTAGCCGGCATGGGGTCTGGGGAGTCCCCCGGTCGAAGGCTCTCTCCCTAGCTTGGGGATCCTGGGAGCCTTGGTAGGCCCCCAGCCGTCCCCTCTCCTGCCCCTCTGCCTCCAGGCCTTCCTGGGGTAGCAGCCCAGGCGGCCAGACAAGGTGTGTGTCAGGTGGTCCCTCCTGGATGGGGTCCCAAGCTTTCCCCGCCCTTCCCCCAGTGAAGAGAAGGGGGGAGGGCACAGGGAGGAGGGCAGGTAGATCCTGGCTTCCAGTTCTCTACCAATTCCTTCTTGATCTGGAGGCTAGCTCTAGCGTAATTTCTTCCCAGTATACATGTTCAAAACCGTATATATCAATAGTATATCCTATCCTTCAGTTATGTTTTATGTATGTAGAATGTTCATCTGGTATTCTGCCCTTTCACACACCCCTGTAAAGCTCATTTTCACTTCTTAACTCTATCACCCCCAACCATCAGTACACCCCATTTACCCTTTTTAACTTCAGTACTTCACTGTTCTAATCATACCCCCAACTATTTTAAAAGACTTAAAAAAAGGACTTTTGAATATTTTATGTCATTTTCTTTGACAGCTATAACTCTTACTAAATATTCCCTTATAAAGTAAAGATTTTCCCCACTTTTTATCTTTTCTTCTCTCTGTGAGTTGTTCAATAAGGAATATTCCTTGAAGGAGTCCCTCAGTTTAATGGTTTTGTTTAACCATGTCATGGGGATTTTTGGACTTGTTCTTGCAGCCCCCATATGGGCCTATAATGCCATGTGGCATTGTTCCTTGTTTGTATAGGCACATTAAAATGGAAAAATACTATACATACAAATAAGATCTTATCTAATAGAGGTAGGAACACAGAAATCTTGTAGAGTAATGGGCCCTTACACCCTGAACATTGACAGAATGACCTGGCACAGGCCTCAGAAGAATGGGTATTCTCCATTCACCCCTGAACCAGGGAAGCTAACTATGAAACATCCAAGGTCATTTATAACATAATCTGGAAGCAATCCTCTACAAAGGAAGACCCTACCGCTGCTCTGACATTGAACTGCTCAAAAGAGACTTTCCTTAACACTAAGAAGACTTGACAACAACGACCTGCTTACAGGACAGAGCTCTCTGCATTTCCCTTTATTGTGAGGTGAAACTAGAGGATGCTCTACATCATCCTGACTTCAGTTTAGGATATGCAGATTCCAGGATCTTTAATACAGAAACATGATACCAACAACAGAGACTGTGAAAAATAAAAGTGTATTGGCACTACAGACAATGACTTGGATTAGACAAACTAGTTTGCCTGGAGACTAGAGTCGGTCTTCTGCCAGGAAACTTTGGGGGTAGGGTCTCCTTGCATTTAGACCAAGGCTTTTCCTTTCCATGTCCCTCATATTTGGGCCTATGCAAACAAAAACTGCAACTCTAATACCGTTTTTGTGGTGCTCCTTTGACTCTAATCTTAAAAAAAAATCCCCCTTAAACTTTTGAGGTTAATTTAAACTAATATGCATATGCAAGGAAATGTAAGAAAATACTATGCCTTTAATGTTTAAGGAGTTACATAAGTTTTATGGCCTTAGATTGCTTTGTGTACTGCTAAGAAATGTTATAATGTACTACAATCTGGGGACTTGAGGGACAAAGTGATTGTACATGGTTCTATTTTACTTTTCTTAATGTTCTTTGGCTGAAAGTTCAAAATTAAGGTATCAGCAAGGAATTTTCTTCTAAGAATTCTGTTTATGGGTGACTGTCCTTCCACTGTAATTATACCTTGTCCTCTTTCTTTGCATCTTTGTTCTCATAATTAAAAATAAATTTATTAAAAAAAAGAAATATGAGAATACTGACACCTTACATCAAATAAAGTATTAAAGACATTTATAGAAATGTGAAGCACTAACTCCTCTTACTATACTTAAAATTAGTATTTTTATAAAAATATTTTATATACACAAATAATTTACTTAATATTATATATATATGAATAAATACACATGTTTTAACAAAAAAAGAAATATAACCTAAGAGTCCAAAAACACAAAGCATGAAAGTCCTTTGCATTCTTTTGTTCACTGTCACACTGCTTTAAGTAGAATATTGCAATCCTATATCTAAGAATAGGTGAGTGAGTAGATCTGTATAGTATTAAACCTACACAGTGAAATACTATGCAACTGATAAAAAATGAAGTGTGAAATTTGTTTATACATGTATGATATGGAGAGCACTATATTGAGAGCAAAATTAAGCAGAGGGTGAAGGATTGACATAGAATAATGACAATCATTTGTGGATTATAAAAGATATAGCATGATAAGAATACCCAAAGATAATAGATCTGAGTGACAAGAGGACTGGTCCATGGTAGGAAGCTTGCTGTAAAGAGCAGATCATTTAGGGCTGAAAAGAGACTGCTTTGACATTTATAATGGGAAATGATCATTTAGGATAAGAACTGAGTTCTGAAAGGAGGTAATATGATATACATGACATCCCTTCAGTAAAAATATTGGAAGCCATATCATCTTAATGGTAGAATAAATACTGAGACATGCCATAGGATTGAGAGAGAAAGAGAGAAAGAAAGAGAAAGGAAGAATATCTGCCATGGAGGCAGGCAGGAAAGAGGGCAGGAGGGAAACTGGGGTCACTGGTAGAGGAAAATGTATACTAGTGAATTAATGTGTGTTGAACACTATCTGACTAAAACCCAACCAAGAACAACTTTGTAGATGTATCTCATGTAATTCAATTAAAATTTATTATTATTTATTTTTAACTAAAACTTTAAAACTGAAATGAGAGCTAGAGAGATAGCTTAGGGGTTCTAGCATTTGCATGGCCTGAGGCAGGCTGAATAAAAACAATAAGAAAATTGGTAAAAGCATTTAAATTATTTAAGAAGTGAATTAACTGGTCTATTTCTTGGCAGACTGATAAAACTGATTTTCTTGCCTGTCTATGCACTGGTGATGATCACTTCAGACATGAATATTGATCTAGCCTGAGTAGACAAAGGTAACCTGAATTTTTATCATCTCTATGCTCACTCACTAAAAATCTTAATTAAAATAGGTTGGCAAGATATAGCTGTGTTAATAATGTGGAGTAAGTGTGAACCTTTTAATAAATATCAGTAGTAAACTTGTGGGCTGGGGGACAGTAGTGTAATTGCCTTGCATACTAGTTTTAATCTGTGGCATCCCATATGGTCCCACAAACCTGTCTGTTGTGATATCTGAGTAAGTAGCCAGGTTAACTGCTGGGTATGACCCAAACACAAAAACAAAACTAACTAAAACAAGCAAACAACAACAAAAAAGAATAAAAAAATCATGAAATGGGGCCGGGTGGTGGCGCTGGAGGTAAAGTTCCTGCCTTGCCTGCGCTAGCCTAGGACGGACCGCGGTTCGATCCCCCGGTGTCCCATATGGTCCCCCAAGAAGCCAGGAGCAACTTCTGAGCGCATAGCCAGGAGTAACCCCTGAGCGTCACAGGGTGTGGCCCAAAAACCAAAAAAAAAAAAAAAAAAAAAAAAAAACTCATGAAATAAATAAACTTATAAAGAACACTCAAATATGTTATAAATTGAACAAGGAACATAAAATCAATTGCTAAAGACTTGCTCAAAATGTTTTTTTTTGTAAAGGTAGCTAAATATTGAAAGGAAATCAGCCAGCATACAAAACATGGTAAGAAGTGAGTCCCCAGGCTTTGTTTCCTTTCCCTAAAGGTGGCTCCTAGCCCGTGCTATGGCTGTGATTGCAATATAAGAGCAACAAAACTGTGAAAAAAAATTAGTCCCTTATCTATCTTTCTTAAGAAACCAAGGGAGAAAGTCAGAGCCATAAATGCACACTAGAGATTGAGAAGGAAACTTTCAATATGAGAAAACCAAAGAGGAAGAAATAGTTGTTGCAAAGATTCATCCAAGTTTATAGTTGACCCCTGATCCTGCATGGAGAAAACTGAAAGCAGCTTTCAACTGAAGCTGAAAGTGCTGAACTGAGATGTGAACTGCCATACTTCACCGTATGGCATTTTAAAGTTTGAGTCTGAGGAAGTTAATTGCCCAATAAAACAAAAACATGCATACTTTGTGGGGAGGCAACACAGAGAACTCAGGGTCCAAATAATGTAATATATAAACTGACATCTTTAACAAAGGGAAAACAAGAACATATGGCTCACTCTTAAAAATAGACAATATACATAGGGCATTCTTGGAAGATCTACACGTGGATTTACAAAAAAAAAATAATATAGCTAGGATTAACTGCACATGCCAAGTAAAATGTGTACATAATAAAAAATTGGGACTATGATAAAATACATTAAAAATGTTACTGAGGAATAGTGCAAAATCTGAACTACATTTTGGAACAAAATTACTCAGTTTTCTTAAATCACTACCTGCATATAATAAAATAATTTTATCATGAAGTCAGGTATATGAAAATCATACAATCTGAAGTAAAAAAAATCAAACATGCACAAATATTTAACTAAGATTTCTTTATCAAATGGACAAAAAAGAGAAATAAAGAAAACATATAACTGTAGAAGTGCTATCAATTTATTGCACATATTTGATAAGAGACATATACTAACATATATTATGTCTCACTGAAAACAAAAAAGGTATTTTAATACATTTACATCTGGAAATATAAAAGTCAAAAACTGAAAAATAGGAGGAAAAGAACAATTTACAAAATCTAGAAATTATTAAAAAGAAAATGCACAGTAACTACAGGATGAAAAAAATAGCCAAAATATAAAATATTCATGCTAACTAAAATACTTGAATATTAGAATACATTAGAAAACTTTTGGGCCCGGAGAGATAGCACAGCGGCGTTTGCCTTGCAAGCAGCCGATCCAGGACCAAAGGTGGTTGGTTCGAATCCCGGTGTCCCATATGGTCCCCCGTGCCTGCCAGGAGCCATTTCTGAGCAGACAGCCAGGAGTAACCCCTGGGCATTGCCGGGTGTGGCCCAAAAACCAAAAAAAAAAAAAGAAAACTTTTAAAGTACCCAAAGCTAAGCTAAACAAAAATATCAAGAAATAATTCAAATAATTGTTAATAAACATATACAAAAGCAATGTTAAAATAAATTACTGGGGCCAGGAAGGTGGCACTAGAGGTAAGGTGTCTGCCTTGCAAGTGCTAGCATAGGACAGACAGCGGTTTGATCCCCCGGCATCCCATGTGGTCCCCCCAAGCCAGGAGCGATTTCTGAGTGCATAGCCAGGAGTAACCCCTGAACATTAAACGGGTGTGGCCCAAAAACCAAAACAAACCAAACAAACCAAAACAAAACAAAAATATTTACTATGATCCCTGGCATCTTATACAGACAGGAGTGATTACTTAATGATGAGTCAGTAGTAACCCCTGGGTACCACCAGTGCCCCTACAAAGATAAACAATTTACAAAATGTTTTTATTCCCACCACTAAATGATAGAAAATTAGATACCCAGGGGTAAGAGGCAGTAGAACGTTAAATTGCTTGTGTTGCACATGGCTGAATTAGGTCCGTCCCAAGTCCCCTCAGATTTCATGAGCACTACCAAGAGTTATATCTGAATGCAGAGACAGTAGTAATCTGTAAACAGAGTTGACAAGACCTAAATAACCAAGCTAAATAAAAGAACAGTAGAAAAGAAAAATAAGCCACACACAAAAAACATTGCATTTGAATGACTCTTAGACAATATAATTAATATTTATAAACTTATTTGGAAACTAAATAATTTTATGTAAACTTTTGCAAGTGCTCACATATGTTTATCAAGAAAGACTATGTTCTATAAAGTAATTCATAATTAATTTTAAATTACTAACTAGTATATTTTCAGGTCATCATTATATTATATTAGAAAAATAATAGCACTTAGGAAATATTTATTTATAATTATAATTACATAATAAGCCATATATAATCATATTTAAATAATCTACTAGTAGAAGTAGAACTTACACATCTTTTGTATAAAATGCTTCAAAATGAATACAATACAAAACATGTATATTAAATTTTGTGGAATAATATAAAAATTATATGAAGAAATATTATTGCTTAGACTTTTTCAATAAATCAGGGCTTGAGCAATATAACTGTGGGTTGCTTGGGCATTTGCTTTGCATGCGACCAACTTGGGTTCAATCCCTGGCATCCTGTATCGTCCTCAACCCTGCCAGGAGTAATTTCTGAGTGCAGAGCCAGGAGTAATCACTGAGCACTGCCAAGTATGACCCCAAAACAAACAAAACAAGATAAAACAAATCTATTATTAACAACTTTATATACTACTTTGGGAGACTGGAAAAAGAAGAACAATGATCAGTAAGTAAATGCTAATAACAAAGAAAATAATAAAAGGTAAGAAACAAATAGAAGGTGAAACAATAAAATATCACAAAAAATAATATCTATAAAACAAAAATAATTTGTTCTTGAATTAACACATTAAGACAGCATCAGTCTATCATATGGTCCCCTGAGCCTGCCCGGAGCAATTTCTGAGCATAGAGCCAGGAGTAACCCCTGAGCACTGCAGGGTGTGACCTAAAAAACAAACAAACAAACAAAAAAGGATAACATTATTCAACATCAAGAACGCAGTAACAATTGATCACTAAGATTCTAAATAATCATGAATAACTTTGTCAAAAATTAATATCTTTGAAAAAATACCCACCTAATATTTTGTACGACAGTTTGAGAGATAATCCTGGTGGTGAAGCAATTGCCTTGTACATGACTGACACTACTCCATCCTCAGTCATTATGTTTCCTAAAGCATTACCAGGGATCAGTCCTGAGCCAGGTGTAACTTTACATGCCACTGGGTATGACATCCCCACTTCCAAAATAATTCAAAAATTTTAATTTAAAGAGTGAATAAATCAAAGAAATAATATATAATAACTTAGTGACATTATAGGACTATCAATATTAAATCAATTTGAAAAGCAATCTTATTTCTTAGAAACAAAAAACATTTATTTAATTGTTATAGTAAATTCCTTTTTAAAAATCTGTTAAAATATGCCTCAGAAAAGTAATTATTAATAAGAAATTCCTCATTCTGTTGAAAGGAATCTAAAATAACACAGAAAAACCATAATAGAGTTGCTATGGTAACCTTATTTCAAATTCAACAACTAATGACAGAGATATAACACTTGACATGTACTCACCATGTCTCATGGCTTTCTTTGTGTGCTTTTGTATTATTGTTTTGTATTATTTTAATATTTATAATAATTATTAATGCTGTTTAATGGACTTTTTGTAGAATAAAATTAGTTAAATTTTAATTTTTTAATTTAAATGAGCTTCTTAGAATGGTAACTCTCTAGTACTCCTTTGTGAACTTATTATAAAAAATATAATTAGGGAAACAAGATAGTATAGAACATAAAAAATCTTCCCTTCTACATGGTCAACTTGAGTTCCACCATGGCACTAATATCTGACCTAGATGGCCACAAAACATATAACATATTCTACATATATGTAATGTATCTATGTACAATAATTAATAATTATATAATGGATTATTATATACTACTGATATAGAACTTGAATAAAATTTCTGTAAATTTCTCTACACAGATGACTGAAATTTTTTATTTCTAGTTTATGTATATATGTTACATGTTGCATAGTCATTCTGATTTTTTAAAATCATTACAGTTGGGCAATGGAAATAGTATATTAGGTAAAGCAAACTTGTATTGCTTACAGTTAATCTGGGTTTTATTCTCAGAACAACACATGACTTCTTGAGTACCAATAAGAATCATCCCTGACTGCAGAGATAGACAGGAATCAGCAAATGTGGCCCCAAACACTAAATAAATAAACAAGATTATCATCATTAAAATTATTTTATTAAAATTAATTATTATAGTATACTTAATTATCATACTATACTTAAAATTACTATACTTATTTATTATATTTTATTTAAGACGTTAGTACCGGGCCTGGAGAGATAGCACAGCGGCATTTGCCTTGCAAGCAGCTGATCCAGGACCGAAGGTGGTTGGTTCGAATCCCGGTGTCCCATATGGTCCTCCGTGCCTGCTAGGAGCCAGGAGTAACCCCTGAGCATCACCGGGTATGGCCCAAAAACAAAACAAAACAAAACAAAACAAACAAACAAAACAAGTTAGTACCACCTCTTCATTATACATGATTACATTTGGCTATTTCCAATTAGAGATATCTAATTGAATATTTACTTATTATTCAGTAAAGCATATTAGGTACAGTTTCAAAAATTTTTGTAATAACAAGAAGATATACATGTTTTATACAGAAATATAATAACAGGGCCAGAGAGATAGCACAGCGGTAGAGCGTTTGCCTTGCATGCAGCTGATCCAGGATGGACAGTGGTTCGAATCCTGACATCCATATGATCCCCTGTGCCTGCCAGCAGTGATTTCTGAGCATAGAGCTAGGAGTAACCCCTGAGCGGCTCCGGGTGTGACTCAAAACCTAAATACAATAACAATTAATTAATGACAATTTTATTTATTAAAATTTGTGCTTCAGGCGCCTGAACAGTAGGGCAGTGTTAGGGAGTTTGCCTTGCAGGGGGCTGAACCAGGACGGACCTCAGTTCAATCTCCATCATCCCATATGTTCCCCCAAGCCAGGAGAGATTTCTGAGCGATTGGCCAGGAGTAACCCCTAAGCGTCACTGGGTGAAGCCCCAAAACAAAACAAAATAAACAAACAAAAAAATTGGGCTTCATGGAAATTACTGAACAATTATAATGGCTTAATACTCACGCAATAAGTATATGAAGAAAGTATTACCTGCAATATGGCAAATGAGTCTCTTAAGAAATACATTCATGCCATGTAGTTCACAGGATATGAATTTAAATTTAAGACTGTCTTAACATGTATCTCATGGTAATTTATTAGAAACATTTTAGTAGGTCTATGATCTAACACAATGCGTGAGTCAGGAAATAGCTCAGAAGTCAAGGCAAAGGTCAGACTATGAGTTCAATTCCCAGTACCAAAATATATCAGGCATGAGTCTGACTACTTTGCAATCTGAAATCAACAGTGTTACAAGCAATTTCCAGATGTACATCATCCAGGAAATTAAACTAATAAGTAGTGTGAGCACTTTGTCCAAGAGTATATGCATCTAAGGGAACTTGTTTTTGAGCATTAACTTTTCTGTAAGCTGTACAACTTGAATGTATTAAACAAGACAACTAAATTCCTAATAGTAGTAAGACATGGCCCATCTTGGCAAGTTCAGGGAAAAGAGGTTATATTAGGAGTTGTAGATTTGTTGGAAAGTTTTTTACTTTTGTTACTAAAACTATCTAAAACTTCTAGTTAAGTCAGTTAAATCAGACAATGTTACTTGGTTTAATACTGTTTTAAATTCTCTTTAAAAACTGTGAACATTCTAATTCCTATACTCAGTGCAACTGTCCTTGTTGCTTTTTCCACAATGTCTGAAGCCTGTAGGGAAAATAAAAGGAAGGATGTGATATGTCAGAAGCTAGAGTTATCAGCTGGAAGCTGGGCAAAAGACAGTATTAGAAAAAGACAGTGGCCAGTCAACAGAGGTGTAAGAAATAGCTAGACATTTATTCTGACCAATCATGATACTTCTACCAGCTGAAAGGAAAAATACAATTATTTGGGTATTGCAGTCCATAGGACTTCTGCAATGAAACATGAAGTGGAGAAAGATAAGAAATAAACTCGAGAGCAAATTGGCAAATACTCAGCACACTTCTGAAACTAGATATCACCAACCCTTTTAATATTTGCTATTTCAGCACAAAAATAGTTCTTGATTTCCTTTGGTTTGTAATTGGGTCAAACAATTTGAAATGGTCATTAATCACTTCTTTATTCTGAAATGTCTCCTTATATTAGTTGTTAATTGGTAAAAGTTTGTTTGTGGAATCTTTAAAATACAATTTGTTGTTTGTGAATTTAATGGACTTTAAAATAATTTATTATATATAACATATTATTCAACTTTCTGTTATTTCAATTCAAAAATTTCAATTTTTATCTTGCTATATGTCAATCTTGTCTATCCTGTCACACTTTTTAAGATCTTATGCACGCATGTTATAAAATATTGTCTTTATTATATTATTTCTACACATTTGTGGTAATATTGTTCCTACTTAGTTTCATAATTCTTTTAGGATGGATTAGTAGACTTGCCAGTTTAATATAAAAACTCATTTACCCACTCTACACAATTAAATAATCTATAATTATGTGAAATTCTTTTATTGACATATTTAGAAATATTCTAAAGAACAATCAAACTGCTAATTGCCTTTATTTTATAAAGGCAGCGTCTGTACTCTATAAAAAATTAAAAAACAATTTTGGGCAAGATTGATAGTATAAAGAGTAGGGCATTTAACTTGTTAGCAATCAACCTGGGTTCGATCCCTGACATTCCATATTGACCCCCAACCATACTCCAAACAATACCAGGAGAAATTACTGATTGCAGAGCCAGAAGTTCCACCCTGAATATCATGATCTATGTCTCCCAAACACTGCACAAAATTAAAACTTCTTTGTATGCAGGCATATTTAGAATATAATTATATTTACTTTAAGTTTATATATTCATTCCAAATAAAAAGTACCATTTTGTCATCTCTGGATTACCTTAAAATTTTATCTTTTAATTTTTCTATAAATGGATAGTAGTTATAGTGATGTTCCATACTTATATTTGATAAGTATACATATATTCATATATATTTGACATATTTTATGTGTATATATTTATCAGATCTAAAAAATCAAGTTTGGAGTATAAATGTACAATCATAAAATAATTAATATAGTTGGTAGAGAAATTCTGGGGGTAAATGCCTGTTTCCTCTCCTTGAAAACCATTATTCCCCTTTGGAAAGTCAAAATAGTAGGGTGGGAGACAATATAAAAAATATACTAACTTCATACTTTGTAAAATAAAATAAAGTTGGTAAAGAAGTAAAATTATGTTTGTGGAAAAAATGACATAATTTTAAATGTGGAAAAACAGTAAATATTCCAACAATTCATGAATAGAAATCTGTTAGCAAAGTTGAAGAATACAAAATTAATACAAAAATTTATTATGTTGGGCCAGGGAGGTAGTATAGAAGTTAAATGCTTCCCTGGTACATGGCTAATTTGATCCTCTTACCACACACTATTCCCTGAGTATTATCAGAAATGATTCTTGTCACAAAGCCAAGTGTGATCTTTGAACACTGACATTTTTGTCCAATACCAGCAAGCCCCCCAAATAATCAGTTATGATTATTCTGTATGCTAACATAATTTTGTTGAGGAAGGTAGGAGTCGGAGAGAAAGTACAGTGGGTAAGCTGTTCAATCTTTTGCATACTATATGGTCACTGAATCAGCCAGAAGTAATTCCTGTGTGCAGAACAAAAGTAACTCCTAAGCATCGCTAAGTATAGAATCAAAACCAATAAATAAATAAGTAGTAGTATTGAATTTTAAGGTACATCAGTAGTCAAATAGATTTTGAATTTACCAAAGTTGGTTATATAGATTTGTGATTTTAAAATTTATATATATGCTAGAGTATTCTATTTTGAATTTTCTTTATGGGCAAGACCTGCCTATGTCCAGGGGTTACTCCTGGGTCTTCACTCAAGAATCATCCTAGCTCTTTGCTCAAGATTCACTCCTGGCCAGGCCGAAGTGATAGCACAGTGGTAGGGCATTTACCTTGCATATGGTGAACCAATGACGTACCTGGATTCCATCCCCTGTATTTATATGGTCCCCTGAGCCTGCAAGGAGGAATGTTTGAGAGCAGAGTCAGGAGTAAACCTGAGCCCCACTGGGTGGGGAACCTAATTCCCTTCACAAAAAAGAAAAAGAATCGCTCCTTGCAGGTTCATGGGACCATATTGGGTGCTAGAAATTAAACCTCTGGTTCACCACATAAAAAGCAAACACTATCTGAGGTACTATCTCTCCATCCCATGCATAACTTTTTCTAAATAGTTTAAGCCTACACTAAAAATAGATGCATAGGCAAATAAACCAGAATCTTTGGGCCAGAAAAAAAATCATATAAAATAAGGTCAAGTGACTTATAAATGTGTAAAGATAAATAGATACAGAAAGAACAATATCTTCAACAAAGTTCCTAGAATCTATACCTTACACCATTTACCAAAATGTCTTATATTAGATTAAAGACTACATGTTAAGGTCCAACATTTAAAATTGTAGTAGGAATATTGAGATAAAAAATTCATGATGGGCTTGAAAGATAGCATGAAGTAGGACATTTGCCTTGCATGAAGCCAACCCAAGACTGCCTACAAGTCATGTATTGGATAATAGTCATAAATTCTCCAGAGTGTCTTACGAAGAAATGGCATTGTTCATTTTATTTGTTGTTTTTGTTTTTGTTTTGTTTTGTTTTGCTTTGCTTTTTTGGGGTCACACCCGGTGACGCTCAGGGGTCACTTCTGGCTTTGTGCTCAGAAATCGCACCTGGCTTGGGAGACCATCTGGGACACTGGGGGATCAAACCGAGGTCTGTCTTAGATTAGTGTATGCAAGGCAAAAGTCCTACCTCCTGTGGCACCTCTCAGGTAACTTCAATTGGTCTTATTGACTGATTTCTAATATTTTAAATATGAATTTGAGATTAAAGACTAATTAGAAAATACAAGTTCCTCTCAGGCTCTCTATTTTGATTCATTCACCCTTGGAACTCTCCTATTGTGCTAGGAGAAACTCAAACTACAATGGAAAAGATATGTGTAATGTCCTGAATACTGCTGAGCACATGATTTATATCCATTTGTGAGACCATCTGCCACTAAGTGCAGACATGAAGAAATCATAGAAGATTACTTACACTCAATATCTGTATCCTGTACTATAAATAAAAAAATACAGCAGTGATGTTTGTTCTTAAACAATAATTGTTTATATTAGTGTATTATGCATTTATGCATAATTATGTATTATGTTTATATTAGTGTATTATTAGCCCACAACCCAGGGCTACTGAACCAGAAGGACACATATTTGTATTTAAATCTTACTTTTTAGCAGCAATATGGGATCTCAAAGTAGTCAATTTATGTTACCTGTAAATTGAGCTTAACAATAACTATCTAGTACTGAGGAAGCATTATAAGGGTTAGAGAAAATCTTCACACATGGCCAAACCAGATTTGATCCACAGCAATCGATATAGTCACCTTTTGGGCTCCACATGACATAACACAATCCTTGGGAAAAGGAGTCTGAAGCAAGGTAGCTTCTAAAAGTCACCAATACAAGCCAAGCATAATGGTAGAAAATATAGAAACAGAAGGCTTCCAATCTCCTGGTGGTGAGCCCTCCAAGCCAATAACGTTTATTGCCATATAATCCACCCCCAGGCCATGGGAACAGACAAAGTACCTATATGGAGTTAATGCAGTCTTGGTGTATTTTTATGCTTTAAAAGTCTTGGGTGAAGGACAGAGGAAAAGAGGTGGAAGTCTTTGTATTGGAATAAAATAAGGTGTGACCTAATAGTCACCAAGTAATCCTGAGTACATAGCCAAGAATAAACCCTGATCATTTCCCATTGTGACTCAAAACCAAAAATTTAGGGAAAAAAAACACAAAAATTAATTATCTAATTGAAACCAAGGAAATCCGTGAGAGCCAAGCCATTGTCTATGTCCACCTGAACAACATAAGTCTGAATCCCTCTCCCCCAAAATACTAATGGGGTTGGGGTGATTGCTCCAAGAGCTGTAAACCATTATTTGCATGAGGGAAAATCTGAAATCTGAAAACTGAATTGTTTCTTTCGTGTCCCTGAAAGTGATACATGAGTAATAACCAAGTTCTAAGGTGTGATGCCCCCAGGCAAACAACCAAAAGTAATCATCTACAATTTTTTATCTGGTTAGTAATGAAGATATTTAAAATGCTACAAATGGTATCTGGTGCATGATAAATTTTTGCAACTGGAAAGTAATCAATGTTACTTTCACTATTATCGAAGTAATCCTCATTAGCTCTTTTAATGCATTCTTTTATTTATTTTAAAACACTTTCATTAATTAAAGAAAGTCTAATGTAATCTTAATTTCAAAATTCAGGCTAAATTCAAGTTCATTTAGTCATAAGAATTTCAAGCAATATAATTTGACACTCTGAGGGCATATTTCAATATATAATTTAGAATTTTTCATGAAAGCAATGCTTTCTACTTGTGCCTATGCAAAATCTACTAGCAAAGTCCACTCACTACTCTTAGTATGAAATCTTATAATATTACTAAAGTATTATCCATTATTAAAACCATCTATTTCCATGTAAGTTATGAACAGGAAGATAGTTGTCGCATATATATGTATGTATGTGTATATATATATGTATATATATATGTAATGTATTTCTAAAGGCTTATAAAATACAGTAAAGGTTGTTGTTAAGTATATAAAAACTATTTTTGTAAATAAAATTTCTGAAGATTGAGGAATCTCTTAAGGTCATAGTAAAATGCAGTGTTGATGTGAATGGATCTATTTGTGTTTACTTCTTCCCTTAAAATACAAGTGGAGAAAAAACATCTACTAAGAATTCAACTATACAATGTGTAATCACCAGTAAAATTTCCTTTAGCCTATGAAGTATTATTTTCTTTTTTCTTATTTATGATGAAACCACCAGAATTGAGTCTATCTTTATCTGTGGTTATGTAAGATATTATACCCCTAAGCCCTATAAAAATGCCTGGGGATTGTATATATTAAAAGAAGCCCCGCTGTTCTTTATACTTCTCAAATTTCAGTGTCAAATATTTAGCACAACAAATATTATTACATGATGTCAAATCAGGGACCTCAACTACATAGCATGATAGTTCTATTTTTGTTTCAGTAGCAGAGTTGAAATTGTATGCCAGGAGTGAAGGGCCAGGGATGGTCATTTACATCTTTAAAGTAGTGTTTGCAAGTTTAAAGACACTGAAAGAACAAAAATGCCTTAAAAGCAAGTATCCATTCAAGCAGTCTTTATAGAAGTCTAGTGAAATACATTTACCTGCAAGAGTCACATAAATGCTTTCAAGAAAATCTTGAAGCCCTTGTTATTTGTGTAACAGTGATAAGTAAATGACAGTTCTCTCATATATGGAAAAAACTTTTGAAAAGAATGAATTCACAGCATTTTAAAAAAAAGTGTCCTGCTAAGGACATTCTGCTAAAACATTCTCTGATGTCAGTTATGTGCAACATATTTATCAGCCAAATCTGCCCTGAAGGTATGGGAATCCTAACTTTTCATTGCTAAATCCATTCACCACTAACAGTATTCTTGACTTTGCAGGGATTTACTTATTGCATGTCATTTTCCTATAGATCTGCCGCATAGTCAGTGATTTTCAACAACGATCAAATAAAAGGCTCCAACAACTGCTGTGAAATTTCAAAGTCTAATACAAGTTCATGATTCTAGAATAAAATGAAGAATGAAGAGCTATCTCACATCCTTATGAAGCACTCTTGTTCAGCTTTGAGGTCTTGTAGTACACATGAATTTCCCTTTCTTTTTCTTTCCTTTGCTTTTCTTTCTTCCTTGACAAATACAGAGGGAATGAAAAAAAACTAGTAGTAGAAGACTATGATGTTATACGTGTTAAGAGAGAAGTTATTTTGATAAACTAACACATAGTAATTGTTTCCATTGTCCTTTAACAACTAGATTTTTTTTTTTGGTTTTTGGGCCACACCCGGTGACGCTCAGGGGTTACTCCTGGCTATGCGCTCAGAAGTCGCTCCTGGCTTGGGGGACCATATGGGACGCCGGGGGATCGAACCGCGGTCCGTCTCCTAGGCTAGCGCAGGTAAGGCAGGCACCTTACCTCCAGCGCCACCGCCCGGCCCCTAACAACTAGATTTTTATCATAATTATTAAAGCAGTCACACTGGTAAGGAAGGTAACTCATAGCAATAAATTCATGGAAGTAGTAAAATCAGCTAGCCTAAAAAGTAGTTCCACAGCTAGTGTAGCGACCAAACCTGGTAAGATCTCTAAATGGATCTAGAATAGGCCCATAGAAGACTGGATCTCCTCCCCTTTCCAGAGAAACTCCAGTGAGAACAAATGCCGGGGAGAGATTCAAGAAACAAGATTATTTACTAGCCCCTATTATTTCCTTGGCAACCATACTAGCAAAGGACACTGATTTACATGAAGCATTCACATGAACCTACATGAAGCAGGTTGGGAGAAACCCTATATAAACAACTTGGAAATGACAGTGCGTGCATGCATTCTTGAGTTGTGTAGGGCCTTTTCCTGATTTTAGAGAAGCCTGAACTCTCTCCCTTTCTTTCCTCCCCCTTCCCTTCCTCAGTACTTTCCAATGAAATTTGTTTTTATTTCACTAGTAGTCTCTTGAAATTCTTTTCTGTGAGAGAAGACAATGGACCAGAAATGTCTTCCACTGATAGGTAAGGTGGAGAGAGAAAAAGTAATAGTTTCCTTCTCTGGCTGCTACATCTCTCTTCTGCATTTCATATAAGCACCTGGAGACTTTCACCAGCAGAATTTTTTATGCAAATTAGTTTATAAATATGATTGGATTTTTCAATTTGCTGTACAATAGCAAAATATTTTTAATGCAGAAAATAAGGCTGGAGAGAGCATGAAATGTAGAACATTTGTCTTACATGCAGCAGACCAGTGTTCAATCTTTCAGGAACATATTCTAAGTCCTACCAAGATTTCTGACTACCGATCTAGGAGTAAGAGTTGAGCACTATCAGGTATAATTCCTCAAAAATTAATGAAAATTAATAAAAGCAAAATCACCAATAAGATACAGAATAATTGTATAGTTACATGCATGCAGTAGATCTGAATTAGATTCCCAATATCCCTTACATTCTCTTAAGCCCAGACTTGCACAATCCTGACTTTGGAGGTAAGAGCAACCTCTGAGCATCAAAGGGTATGGTCCAAAAACAAAAACAACTGAAAAATATTAAAGAATATTTTTCTCTCTGTTCCCTATAGAAGAGTAAGTTCATCTTGTATTTGTTATCCATCTTGTATTGTTTTGCTTAAAATGATGTATGTATGCATATAGTCATTTATAAAGATTAAAAAATAAATACAAAAATTACAAACCCAAGCCTTTGTATTGTAAATTTATCAGCAAACAGTAAAAGTAGGACTAGTGGAATTGAAGATTGTACCAAACGTTGCACAACATTAGTGCCAAAAAAATGTGACCCTTTGGTAGTGGTAGGTTACTGTAACTTTGTTCAATAATATATAAGCTTAGACCATATTATAATTACATTGCCATAAGGAGATTATTATAAATAAAATAATGGTCAAAGTTATTTAAAGTAAGTACAGTACGTGTGTTCAGTCTAAGTTTGATCCCTGATACTATTGTCCCCCAAGTTGGCCAAGAGTAAACTGAGCACTGCTAGGTGCGGTCCAAAAACTAAAACCAAACCCTAAAACAATATTTTGTTTTTGTTTTTGTTTTTGACTCACACCCAGCAGCACTCAAGGGTTACTCCTGGCTCTGTGCTCAGAAATCGCTCCTGGCAGGCAAAGGGGACCATATGGAATGCCAGTATTCGAACCACGTTTGGTCCTGGGTCAGCCGCTTGCAAGGCAAACAACCTACCACTGTGTTATCTCTCCCGCCCCCAGAAACAATAGTATCTGTAACTTTACATTTATTAGCAATATCTGTATGACATAACAAAAAAGCAAATCAGCGTTCCTGCCGTGATCCTGCCTGCTTCAGAGGTGGGTCGGGACATACACACATTGATTCCTGCTGGTTTCTGCTGGGAGTCAGAAGGGCGCAGAAGCGAAGTATCCAGCTGCCTGAGACTGGATTTCATCAGCGTTCCTGCTGGTGATCCTGCCTTCTTCAGAGGTGGGTCGGAACATACACACACTGATTCCTGCTGGTTTCTGCTGGGTGTGAGAAGGGCATAGAAGCCATCTTGGGCCATGGTGTTTCCAGCCACCTGAGACTGGATTTCATCAGGATTCCTGCCTTCCCAGGATACAAAAGCCACCCACTGAGTGGGAGAAACTATTCACCCAATACCCATCAGATAAGGGGCTAATCTCCAAAATATACAGGGCACTGACAGAACTTTACAAGGAAAAAAAAAAAACAAACATCTAATCCCATCAAAATATGGGGAGAAGAAATAAACAGACACTTTGAAAAAAAAAAAAAGAAATACATATGGCCAAAAGGCACATGAAAAAATGCTCCTCATCACTAATCATCGGGGAGATGCAAATAAAAACAATGATGAGATTCCATCTCACACCACAGAGATTGGCATACATCACAAAGAACGAGAACAATCAATGCTGACGGGGACGTGGAGAGAAAGGAACTCTTATCCACTGCTGGTGGGAATGCTATCTAGTTCAACCTCTATGGAAATCGATATGGAGATTCCTGCAAAAACTGAAAATTGAGCTCCCATTCAACCCAGCTATTCCACTCCTAGGGATATACCCTAGAAACACGAGAATACAATACAAAACCCCCTTCCTCACACCTATATTTATTGCAGCACTATTCACAATAGCCAGATTCTGGAAACAACCAAGATGCCCTTCTACAGATGAATGGCTAAAAAAACTGTGGTACATATACACAATGGAATATTATGCAGCCGTCAAGAGAGATGAAGTCATGAAATTTTCCTATACATGGATGTACTTGGAATCTATCATGCTGAGTGAAATAAGTCAGAGGGAAAGAGAGAGACGCAGAATAGTCTCACTCATCTATGGGTTTTAAGAAAAATAAAAATCATTTTTGCAACAATCCTGAAACAATGAGCGGAGGGCTGGAACTTCCAGCTCACTTCATGAAGCTCACCACAAAGAGTGGTGAGTGCAGTTATAGAAATAACTACACTGAGAACTACCATAACCATGTGAATGAATGAGGAAACTAGAAAGCCTGTCTAGAGTATGGTTAGGGAAGGGGTGTTATCGAGGGAGATTTGGGACATTGGTGGTGGGAATGTTGCACTGGTGAAGGGAGGAGTTCTTTACATGACTGAAACCTAATCACAGTCATATTTGTAATCAAGATGCTTAAAGATATTATAAATAAAAAAGCAAATATTTGTTTATATGGATATGGACTTATAAATGTCTGTCACAATTTGGAAATCTCATAATAAGCAGTGCATTTTAAGTAAATATTTTCTCTTTGCTTTATTAAACATTTAAGTTTGTTTTTATGCATGAGATTATATATTTATAAATATAATTCAATAATTATTATTTTATAATTCTATAAATATAATTTAAAAATATATTTAATAGTCAGTTCATGTTCTTTCTTTTTTATGTTTATTTTTCTTTAGCTTTGGATACTCAACTCAGGGCTCAGATGTGATTCTTTATTTGGTTTGTTTTATGTTTTGGGGCTACACACAATGATGCTCAGGGGTTAGTCCTGGTTCTACACTCTAGAATTTCTCTGGAAATGCTTTTGTTGTCATGTGGTATGCCAGAGATTGAACTCAAGTGGGCCTTGTATGAGGCAAGTACCTTACACACTGTACTGTATCTCTGACATTATGTCTCAAATATGTAAAGCTTGTGTCAAAATCAATTTACATTATCTGTTGTAACCCCCTATTGACACTGTTCTTGAACCACCTGGCATCACCATTCCCTAGAGCATCTATTCTGGTGGATCATGTAGAGCAATTCTTCTGTAAATTTTCCTTGATGTGAAAACTTTGGAGACATCACAATGAAAATGGGGAATTACAACAGAAAGAGAGGCTCAGACTCCCATTGTTTTGGAATTCAAATTCCCAGGCTTGAATCTGTGTGCTGTCCTTTTTCCCTAACAGTGAGCATCAGTTAATGAGACTGTCTATTGTCCTTATGGCCATTACCATCACCTGCTATGATCCTCCCTAGACAATTCTAAGCCCAAATAGTAATGTTTATGATAATCTTCTCTTTGGTGTTCCACCTGCCTGACCTTCTTTAAATATTTTATATCCCTGATCTTGTCATTCTGCATGTATCCCAGTTTCTCTTCTCTTTATAAGCACTTTTAGAATAAATAAAGGGTCTCTGATGATTGTCTGAGACCTGTTCTTTTCTGGTTATAAACTGGGAAAATGTTCTTGTATCAAAATGCACTAGAAGGGCAGAAATTAACTAGTGCTGGACAACTTGTTTGGCACTTACCAATCTATTTTATTTGCATTTTTGAGCAATTATAATTACTCTTGGTAATATGTGCCACTCAGTTTTAAACATTTTAATTAAAAAGCATTTTTAGCATTTATTTGTGGTGGTAATATTCTTTCATATTATGATGAGGAGAAAAGTATAAAGAAGAAAAAAGTAAAGAAATTTAAAGTGAACTAAATAATAAAAATGTGAAAAATGAAAGAAATAACTAAATAAAAATAAATTAACTCAAAATGAAATAAATAATAAAGGGAACAATTTTGAGATAGGATACACAATTATTATTATTTGGCAGCACTAACTTGGTTTAATATTGAAGCTTATCATTCTTCATGCTATTAAGCTAAACCAATTATCATTAGTGTTTTTTTCTAATGTTTTTACTCAAAAAAAATAAAGGAAATACTAAGATTAATGGATTTGTCAGTTTAGTCATCCTTAAAAAGCCAGATTTTTCTCATCTGCCTCCTGTGCTAAGTTAGCATGATGGTGAAAAACCTATGCTCCAGGCATCACTGACAATCTTCACAATATAAAATAGAAAACAGACTTCACAATGTCTAACTTGACTTTGTGTCTTCTATTTAAAATTCATGGGAGGGCTGGAGCCATAGTACAGTGCTTAAGGCACACAGGAGTCCTCAGTTCAATTCCCTACATCTCATAGAATCTCCCGATTCTTCCAGGAGTGATTCCTGAGTGTAGACCCGAGAAATAACTACTGAGCACCACTGGGTGTGAACCAAATGACCAAAAAATGAAATAAAATAGTTCTGTTTCGTGGTGATGTTGAATTGTCTTCTATAATTAGTGGTCTTGGTTTTTGCACAGATCCTAGGACAGTGTGTCTTCTGATTTCATCTCACAGTTAGATGATGAGGGGGGATAAGATCCAGGGCACATTTTCATCCCACACCATGATCTTATTGAGTCTGAGTAATGGTTTTCAGAAGTAAGAGATCAGGTAGTGTCCTGAACTCATCTAATTACAGAGCACTCACTTTGACAACCAGGACTCAGCAGAAAGTTTCCTGGCACCTCTAACAAAGTCTTTGGGATTTGACAATGAACAAGTCTAAGTACAAAGCCTGCAGTAAACCTCATGACAGTATGCTTCAAGTGTAGAGACATTCTGTATCCCTTAGGCCAAGGAAATTTCCTTTCTAATTTCCCCAATACTTACTGGCACTTATACACACACACACACACACAAAAAAAAAGACAAAAAAAAAAACTTGCCACATCAAACCCCCTTTATTTTTTCTTTTTCTTTTTCTTCTTTTAAATTTATATTTATAGCTTCTACACAGGGGTTTCCACCTGCTTTCTTTTTATTTTAACAGAACCAAAAAACAAGAAACATATCCTTCTCAAATTATTTATTTGGCATGTTATTTATGATTTTTTTGTTCCAAAGTCTACAAAACAGTAAATCTGTTTCTTGTCAATGTACTGTTTTTGTAATGATCTATTTGTCTATTACTATTTCTTTTATAAGTTTTATTGCAACATGTCATACAATGCATTACTATTAGATAAGATGCTTTTACAAAAATATTTTAATAATTTTCTTAACATTTTGTTATTAAATTACACAGTTACCTCAACATGGAGAAAACTATCCAAGTTCTATAATGATATAATGATAATTACATTTAAATTAATATATTTCTGTGTATAAATTTATTAAAAATTCGTAAGATATCTAGTATTAAACTAAATAAAATATTAATAATTCTCAGAAATAAGGTGTCACTTAAGTCATAGATAAATTAGTGTAAATGCAAAAGCAATGAGTCTACTAAAATTGTATTTTCAAATGACATTTTCTCTATTATAATTTGAAATGTTCTATATGTTATGAATATAACTATTAAGGCATTTCCTTTTCATATCTAAATTTAGAGTAATTATTCATCATCTTTATTTGTATTTTATGTATTTATTTAGGTTCTCTTGAAGACAATTTTCTAATATTTAAATAATACTAATAATGTTTTTTGTATTTTGAAATGTTTGCCAATATGTTGACTGATTATCATATTACTTTCATTATTTTGAAAAACTTATATAAATTAATGCTAAAATTACATACAATACTGATTTTAGTTAATAAATTATTTTGCTATTACTGTGGATTAGAAAAGACATTATCTTCATACATTTTTTTAAATTATCATACTCTATTCTTAATTTTTTTGTGGTTTTTGGGTCACACCAGGCAGTGCTCAGGAGTTATTCCTGGCTCCAGGCTCAGAAATTGCTCCTGGCAGGCACGGGGGACCATATGGGATGCCAGGATTCGAACCGATGACCTCCTGCATGAAAGGCAAACGCCCTACCTCCATCCTATCTCTCTGGCCCCATTATTCTTAATTTTTTAATGTATGTTTATTGAAGAATATTCTTTTTTTTTTTTTTTTTTGCTTTTGGGGCCACACCTAGTGACGTTCAGAGGTTGCTCCTTGCTGTGCACTCAGCCAGGAAATCTCTCCTGGTTTTGGGGCCATATGTGACCCTGAGAGATTGAACCAAGGTTCCTTTGCTTGCAAGGCAAATGCCCTACCACTGTGCTATCATTCTGGCCTCTGAACAATATTCTTAAATATTTTGGATCACTACTCTAAGACTAATATTTCACTTGCATTCTAAATCAGTTATTTTCTAGTTATTTATAAAACATTAAATATTTAAATTATGTAGGAGCCGGAGAGATAACATGGAGGTAAGGCATTTGCCTTTCATGCAGGAGGTCATCAGTTCGAATTCCGGCGCTCCATAGGGTCCCCTGTGCCTGCCAGGAGCAATTTCTGAGCCTGGAGCCAGAAATAACCCCTGAGCACTGCCAGGTGTGACCCAAAAACCACAAAAAATATATATATATTTAAATTATGTAATAAATTTTCTAGAAAAATTTAAATGATTGAACAAAGGAGATAGGGTGTCTAACTCAGGTATCTCTCCAAAATACATATGGTCCCCAGAGCAATGCAGGGAGTTCTTCCTGAGCACAGAACCAGAAGTAAACCCTGAACACCACTAAGTGTGATCCAAAAACAAACAAAATAAAATTAAGCAAAACCACCCTCCACCAAATGAATAAATCCAAGAGCAACAGTAAAATATTTTAAGTGGTTACCGTATGACAGAGCTGTCTTAAGAATTTTGAGTTAAGTTGCTTCACCCTAGGGCCTGAGCAGTAGCGTAAGCAGTAGGGCCACATTGAGTGATGCACAGGGATTATTCCTGGCTATGTACTCAGAAATAGCTCCTGGCTTGGGGGACCATTTGGGATGTCAGGGATCAAACCCAGATTTGTCCTGGGTTAGCCCACTGCAAGCAAAAACCCTACTGCTGTGATACTGCTTCAGCCCCATATTAATACATATATACACATATATAACTTATATATATAATTTTAAATTAACACCCAGCTTTGTAAAGTCTTGAAAAATATACCTTCTGACTGTGCAGAAAATTTACCACATAACACATGCAAAACTCCTCCTTACCTGTTCATTTTGATGATTAATTCATTTATGTGACTTCATAACCACTTTAGAATTGAAGTGAAGACTCTGGTGATTTTTTTGTTTGATTTTAAAGAAATTGGTTCACTTAGCTCATTTCATTAATTCACTTTATTTTCTAAATACAATAATCTAGTCACATACCAGCACCTTCTCAGGAACATAACATAACAAAAATAACCATCTGATGTAGGTGTTAATTTGTTGTGAAAAATTGGGATATATACTTGTAAAAAATGTTTCTTAACTCAGTGAAAATAGTGTTTTCCTAATTTTTTTACATAATGAAATTGAGTTTAGAGATTAATGAAACATTTTAACATCCTTCTAAAATATATCAATATTCTCAGCACTTTTGCATCTAAAAATAACCAAATCTACTCTTGCTATAGATAAATGTCTTAAAAGTATTCTTCCATTATATAACATGATCTTAAAACTGGGGCCAAGAGATAGCACAGTGGTAGGGTGCTTGGCCTACCCGAGACCAACCTAGGTTCTATTCCAGGCATCCTATATGTTCCTCTGAGCCCCCAGGAGCGATTTCTGATGCAGAGCCAGTAGTAACCCCTGAGTGCTGCTGGGTGTGGCCCAAAACAAAAACAAAAAAAAAAATACAACCAAACAGACCTGAACTTAATACTGCTAATTCAGTGACATAAATTGGGCAATAGCCAATTAACTATATAGTATACATATTAATAAAAGAAAATTATTTTAATATGAATAGCTTCACAGTAGTCTAATAGTCTTGCTTACAGCCTCAAATTTGTAAATATATATATATATATATATATATATATATATATATATATATATATTGTTTGTTTGTTTGTTCTTATTTTTGGGCCACACCCAGTGACACTCAGTGGTTACTTCTGGCTATGCGCTCAGAATTCACTCCTGGCTTGGGAGAACATATGGGACTCTGGGGCATCGAACCATAGTTCGTCCTAGGTTAGCGTGCGCAAGGCAGAAACCTTACTACTTGTGCCACCACTCTGGCCCAAATTTTGTAAAAAGTATTTTATTTCAGTTTAGGCAATGTGGTTAAGACAGCATTGATATTATTCTTTTAATTATTTAAAAAGCAGCTCTTTCTCAGGAATCACTTCTGGAGAATGTAGCGGTCAAATGGGTATCAGAGATGGAATTCAAGTGGGAAACATGTAAGGCTGTAAGTGTTCTGCCCAGAGTACTATCTCTCTTGTTCTATATTAATAATTTTATATGCAATGTTACTGCATCCTCACCAGCAACTATGGAGAGCCAAGACTCTCCATCATTGTTCTGAACTTTTCAAAACATTTTAGATGTTTATTATGAATGATATTGTTAATTCCATTACACTGCTCTGTGGCTTCTAGTACTCTTATATTTCAAATTTTGAGTCCATAACAACAATAACATGAGAAACTAGACATGACATTTTTTTTCAGAATGCTAACTTAAATAATAAATAAGTAAATAATTCCCATTGTGAGGAAAATTGAAAATAAATTAAGTGATCTTATCTCTTAGATAGTAAAGACCACATTTCAATCATACTTTGGTGAGTGACCCAATTTATGAAGATTATTAATTTGAATACTTTTTTACTAATTCTAACTTCAAGAGAACAACTTTGCTTTACTTATACCTTTTGATTATTATCCCAATTTCCATTCTTAAGGTCTGCTTCTTGACAGACATTTTTAAGTGTGAATATTGTAGTTTGTATCTCACAATTGGCTTTAGGGTTATATATTATGATGAAGATAAAAGATGCCAATATCTGGAAATGTTGCACTTTAAAAACTGGACAACAGTATTATAAACTCAAAATTTTGTCTTCAAATTTGATTTTTTTTTTTTTTTTTTGGTTTTTGGGTTACACCTGGCAGTGCTCAGGGGTTACTCCTGGCTCCACACTCAGAAATCACTCCTGGCAGGCTCGGGCGACCATATGGGATGCCAGGATTTGAACTAATGATCCTCTGCATGAAAGGCAAATGCCTTCCTCTATGCTATCACTCTCCGGCCCCATTAAACTTTTTTTTTTTGGCAAATTTGAATTTTTTAAAGCATAGCAATTCTTTATACCTATGAATTTTTATAAATTTTACTTCTGGGTGATACCAGATTGGGTAGGGCATTTACCTTGCATGCAGATGACCTAGGTTTGAACCCCTGCCCTTGCATGCCATATTCTCCACCAAGCCTGCCAGGATTGATTTCTGAGCACAGAGCCAAGAGAAACCTCTGAGTTTCGCCAGGTGTGGTCCCCCAAAACAAACAAACAAACAACATTACTCCTTATGACTAAAGCAAGTCATTTTCCACTTCGTGGAAAGTTCTATAAATGATTTTAATACATTGATATGTCAAACAAATATAGAAAGGAAGTTTTCAAAATTATAATCACAGCCACTCTAGTGGCAATTGATTCTTTTAACCAAGATACAATGACACTAATATAATTAAGTACTTGAGGATTTCTGATAGAAGGTAGGATAGATTGTGGCACCCTCATGGAAAAGAACTAGAAATCAATGATCACAAAAATAGACTCATCCATTCACATCCAATTTGTCTGAATGGCACAAGGAGCACTATTTCTGAAGATTTGTGATCATTGCCTTGAACAGAATCAGAGGGCCAAAAAATCTGTGAAGAATGAGCCATTATTATTTCAGGTAGATTTTAACTGACAAAGAGTAGGCCAAGACTATACACTTAAGAACCAGCAATTTGGTAGAAGAGAAAGACTGTCAAGCTCTGGGATGAAACTAGAACCAAATAAAGAAAACGCTGAATGCTAGTGTTTCAAAATAGTTGCAGGTGAACCTTTTCAGTTTCTTCTCTTTGTTAAAAATAGTGCAGATATGAACCTGCCACCAAGAGTAACAAAAGGAAGAAAATTTTCAGGAATAAGCCTCAAAGTTAGAGAATGATACTCCCCCACAGCAATATTCCCTGCCTATCCACCACTGACAAATTGTGTTCACTCGATTGAGATTTTCCATCTCCTCATTAGCATCAAATCCCCCCATAACAACTGAAGGCCATAAATGCAAAGATTTTTAATATTAAAGTCACATTACATTTCTAGAAAAAGCTAGCACAAATATGTAAGCAAGAATGTTATTCTGGCAATAATTGAGAAAATAAATGTTTAGAGGAAATACATGTTTACCAAGGGCAAACATAGAACTGGAGGTTAAAAATGTATAAAATCAGGGGCTGGAGCGGTGGCGCAGGGTGTAAGGTGTCTGCTAGCCTCCTGGTGTCCCATATGATCCCCAAGCAAGGAGCAATTTCTGAGTGCACAGCCAGGAGTGACCACTGAACATCATCAGGTGTGGCCGAAAAACAAACCAACAATCAAAACAAAAAATGTATAAAATTGGAGATGGTAAAATTAAAATAAATTGGAGAAGAGCCACTATAGCCAGATAAAAGAAATGCAGAAAATGCTAACAATTCAGAGTCAAGTGAATATATCATAATAGACGTACATGAGAATAAAAAAGCACTTCACCAAGGAAAAGAAAACTATTCAAATATTACTAACAGAATTTGCATCAGAATACTTTGAATGATTGATTACAACAGAAAAATCCAATGTACAAAATAAAGATGATCAAAATTGAAGCCAAAAGCATAGCAATATCTTAAATAAAAAGTGTAACTAATAAAAATGAAAAAAAAAGTAAAAAATCAGAAAAAGTGTAAACAGCAGTGTTATGAAACACCACAGATTAACTATGGTATATAAAGAGCAAGTGAATGCAAGATATTAAAAAGGTGGGAATCTAGATTACTATTGTGCCTAGATTGTAGCATTGAGAATTGGAAAGAGAAAAGATCAACGGGGAAAAGTAAGAAGAGGTGGATAGGAGGTAATAGGAAATATGGATTGGTATATAGTGGTACACAGTTTCTCTGTATCTGAACCACCGAAACAACAAAATATGAAATCCAAACTACAACAGCCAAATTAAAAAAATGTGTCTGTCAAAGAGATAAGTTTGTGGGTGGAAAGGAAATTCACCTTTATAGAGTTGGAAAAGCAATAAAGTTCATTGGTGGAGGAATTTGACGCTGGTGATGGGATTAGTGTTAGGACATAGTATGACTCAAACTCCACAATGAAGTCCTTTGCAAGTCACAGTTCTTTCATAAATTAACAAATGTGACACATGGAAAATGAGAAAGAGGGCTGAAGCAACAGTACAATAGGTAGAGCAATTAACTTGCATATGTCCAACACAGTATTGTTTCTTTCTCAAGATACACAATAAGTAATTCCTGAGTCAATAAGGGAGGAAGGAAGGAATGAAGAACGAAGAAAGAAAAGAAAGAAGGGAGAAAGGAGAGACAAGAGAAAAATAAAACAATGAAATAAGAATAAAAATAATTCTTTATTCATATAAAATATATTTGATTCTGATATATATTTTTTTGGGAGGGGCAACACCCGACGATGCTCAGGAGTTGCTTCTGGCTGTCTGCTCAGAAAGAGCTCCTGGCAGGCACGGGGGACCATATGGGATACCAGGATTCTAACCAACCACCTTAGGTCCTGGATCTGCTGCTTGCAAGGAAAACGCTGCTGTGCTATCTCTCCGGGCCCTTGATTCTGATCTTTAGATCACCTCTAACTAAATTTTATGGCTATGAAAACATGATTTTTATATTCAAATAAAAATTTTCATGACTATATTTTTAATTTTATGATATATTATTAGTTTATATATAAAATTCTGTTTTATCAATAAAACATCCATCCTAAGGGATATTTCTGAGTAAATACAGTTGATTTTATGGTTATCTATATTATTATGTAGCTTTTGAAAAAGCAATTTTGCAAAAACTGTACCAAGAACACAATAATGTATCTAAAAAATATTTTTGTAGCTTTTGACCTATATATTGCCTATTGTTATATTTTTAATCTTATATTACACATATCTGCTTAAGCATTTCACCCGTAATTTTTTATTGTCAATGTTTCTATGAAGGGAATAAAATATAAAATTCATCAATCAAATAATAACCTAAGTATGCTATTTGAACTAAAGGAGGCCACCTCTCACATGAATTTATGAAGATATAAGACTGAATAGTCTTCTATTCTCTCAGGCTACTTGGAAAAATAATGTTTCATTGCATAGTCATTATTATATTATCAGAGGAACATTTAACTGGGTACAATAGGTTTTAGAACTTTTTATAAGAAAAGATGACCTAGATACTTTATTTTCTGACTTTCATAGGAAGTGTCTAATCTTACATTTGGCTATCAGAAGTTGAATTGGAGTTTGTGAACTGAATATGACAAACCATCACTAACCTTTGAAGAGAAACATGCTACCATAGAAACACAAGAAATGGGCCATTTGAGATTTCAAGCATATTCTGTCATACTACTGAAATCATGAATATAGTAAAGAGATTATACTTAAAATATCTTTATATGCATACATCAAAGTTTGAAAAAGTTTAATTGTTATCAAATGGGAGGAAAGCTGTCTTAGATATCTATTATTGTTTTAATTATTGTTGCATGAAAATATATTCTAAAGGATAGATTAAAATTTACTGTTTAAATCAATTACTTTATGAATTAAAATTTATATTTTGCACATATCAAATAGTTTTCTATTTATTTTATATTTATATTTATTTATAATTTATTATAAATAATATATTTATTATATTTATTTATATTATATTTATTTAATATAAGACTTGTAAAATCTAAACTGGTTAGAAATAGAGCTGTTGATCCCATGTTCGAAGAGGTAGAATGTGAAATTTACCATTCAAATTTCCATTTGAAAATAAATTCTTTAAACTTTAGAAAAATTTTGCCATACAAAAAAATTTGTAGCTGAGTGCTATTATTACACATCTAAAAACACAAAGTTAAGTTTGGTTTGCATTTTCTTACTCAATGCCAAAATCGTGTACCTCATTGGTGGCTTATGAAATTATTGGTCCTGTGAAAAATGTAAATCTCCAAAAAGATAAGAGAAAAATAAAGAAGTGTTATATCTACATGTTTATATATATATATATATATATATATATATATATATATATATATATATATATTCATGATACTTTGTTTATTGAAAAATGTGAAATCTAACATGTACTAAAAGTAAAATAATGCATTTTACTATTAAATTCAGAAACAGAACTCAAAATTTGAATGCCATTATATATAAGGAATCTATTAGTTATAATTTTCACTACTTACTTCAGATTCCTAGGATATTTTTATACAAGTATTGATGATGATTATGATTAGGATGATGGTAATGAAAATAATGATGTTTTTCTTTCTGGGCCACATCCGTATATGCTCAAGGCTTTTAGAGTCAGGATCACTATAATGTATCAGTTTTGACATTGTTGAGGGATCCTATGGAGTTTCTGGATTGAACTCAGTTTGACCCATGTACGTTCATTGTACAATATCTCCAGTCCAATTACAGATACTTATATGTTGTTTTACATAAAAAATTCCTTTTAAATATATACAGGGACTAGAGTAACATTATAGAAAGTAGGGTGTTTTACTTCCATGCAGCAAACCTAGATAAGATCCCCTGCATCATTATAGTCCCTATGCTCAGTAGAGCCAGGAGTAAGCACTGAGTGCTTCTAGATGTGCCTCTTCAAATAAAATAATACAAATAAAATATTTTCCTCCAAAAATAAACGAGAAAAAATTATATATATTAAAAGATTAAGAAAAAATTAAGATCTGGAGAGCCTTTACAGTGGGTAAAGCAATTTACCTTAGATGTTCAATCTGGGTATACTAATCACCACCTTAGGCTCTAAACATCTCCAAGACCAGTTCTGTGCACAAATAACTCTAACCTCCCAAAAAACAAAATCTAGTTAAATATTATTTAAATATGTATTAAAATAAACTTTAAAATGGATTATAGGTATCTAATAAATATTAATAAATGTTCATATTCAATATGTAATGAATTAAATGTGCATTTGCTCAAAGATCTTTTAGAATTATTGGTGCAAATATGAGAAGAGAGAAAAATATACTTTAACTTAAAGAATAATACCCCCACACTAGACTGGTCTTCAGGACCGGGCCTGGTAAATCGGGCCTGGGGGGAGGGTGGGGGAGAGAAACCCCCCCACTATGCATACACAATCTACAGAGGCAGGGGCTGCACTCAGAAGACTCCACATGCCAGGATTTCTGGGTGTCTTCCACTGTTATGTTGGGAGCTCTGGGCAGGACAGCTAGCCATAGGCCCCCTGGGCTGACCACTTAGTCCAGGGGACTGAATCCCTCCATGCCAGACTGGTCTTCAGGGCCTGGCCTGGTAAATCAGGCCCTGGGGGGAGGGTGGGGAAGAGAAACCCCTCCCCTATGCATACACAAACTACAGAGGCAGGGGCTGCACTCAGAAGACTGCACATGCCAGGACTTCTGGGTGTCTTCCACTGGTATGTTGGTTGGGGCTTCTAGCAAGGACAGCTAGCCATAGGCCTCCTGGGCTGACCACTTAGTCCAGGGGACTGAGATCCCCCCACGCCAGACTGGTCTTCAGGGCCTGGCCTGGTAAATCAGGCCCTGGGGGGAGGGTGGGGAAGAGAAACCCCTCCCCTATGTATACACAAACTACAGAGGCAGGGGCTGCACTCAGAAGATTCCACATGCCAGGACTTCTGGGTGTCTTCCACTGATATGTTGGGGGCTGTGGGCAGGACAGCTAGCCATAGGCCCCTTGGGCTGACTACTTAGTCCAGGGGACTGAGATCCCCCCCAGGCCAGACTGGTCTTCAGGGCCGGGCCTGGTAAATCGGGCCCTGGGAGGTGGATTGGGAACACAAACTCCCCTCGTATGCATACTGGACTCCATTTAGGAGTTCTTTTCTTACTATTATTATTTTCAAATATAATACATATTAACTTCACCCAAAAATGTTCTTATTTCTTGATTGTTTTAAGAAAAAACGGAATGCTCTAGTTTTGGAGGATAACATTCAAATAGGTCCCTAAAATCAATGTATATGTAGACGTGACTTCCTATACAGTGGTTCTCTCTGACTGCCAAGCCTAATCCATAAACAATTCAGCTATACAATGTATATAGCCCCTCTGATATATTTCCCCTCCCCCACACCTGAGCCCCTTCTAATCCCTCATCTCCCAATCCGGATTCATTATCTTCCCCTTAATTAACCCTCTTTACTCTCAGTTCTTAACTTGTTAGGCACCAAGACTGACCTTCTGCCCCAACAGATTCTGCCCTTTCACACACCCCTATACAGCTCATTATTACTCCTTAACTCTCACACCCCCAACCATCAGTACCCCACATTTACTCTTTTTAACTTCAGTACCTCACAGTCCTGATCAGACCAAAGTCGTGCATTGGATTTAACAACCCCCAACTATTTCAAAAGACATAAAATGGACACATGTCTTTTGAATATTTTATGTGTATTTTCTTTGACAGCTATAACTCTTACTAAGTATTCTTTAACAGTGACAATTCTACCCATTTTTTTATCTTTTCTTCTCTTTGTGAGCTGTTCAATAAGGAATTTTGGTGAAAGAGTCCCTCAGTTTAATGCTTATGATTGAACCGTGTCATGGGGATTGTTTTACTTGTTCTTACGACCCCCATATGCGCCAATAATGCCACATGGCATTGTTCCTTGTTTGCATAGGCACATTAAAATGGGAAAATACTATACATACAAATAAGTTCTTATCTAATAGAGATTGGAACACACAAATCTTGTAGTGCAATGGGACCTTACACCCTGAACATTGATATAATGACCAGGCACAAGCCTCAGAAGAATGCACATCCTCCATTAATGCCTCAACCAGGGAAGCTATCTATGAAACATCCAAGGTTTTTTATAACAACACCTGGAAGCAATCATCTAGCAGGGAAGACCCTACCACTGCTCTGACATCCACTGCTCCAAAGAGACTTCCCTTAACACTAAGAAGACTTGACAACAACAATGATCTGCTTACAGGACAAGGCTCTTTGCATTGCCCTTTAATTGTGAGGTAAAATGAGAGGACGCTCCACACCATCCTGACTGCAATGTAGGATATGCAGATTCCAGGATCTTTACTACAGAAACATGATACCAACAACAGAGACTGTGTGAAAAATAAAAGTGTAATGGCACTACAGACAATGACTTGGATTGGACAAACTATTTGCCTGGAGCCTAGAGTTGTTCTTATGCCAGGAAACTTCAGGGGTAAGGTCTCCTTGTATTTAGCCCAAGGCTTTTCCTTTCCATGTCCCTCATATTTTGGTGGAACTATGCAAACAATAATTGTCACTCTAACACCGTTTTTACTGTGCTTCTTTGAATCTAATCCTTAAGAAAAAGAACCTACTTAAACTTTTGAGGTTAACTTAAACTAATGTGCATGTAAATGTAAAAATGCACTTTGCTTTCAATGTTTAAAGAGTTACATAAGTTTTATGGTTTTAGATTGCTTTGTGTGCTGCTAAGAAATATTATGTAGTACAATCTGGGGACTTGTGGGACAAAGTAATCGTACATGGGTTTTGTTTTATTTTTCTTAATATTCTTTGGCTGAAAGTTCAAAGTTCAGATATCAGCAAGGGGATTTCTGAGAATTCTGTTTATGGGTGATTGTCCTTACACTGTAACTTTGCCTTGTCCTCTTTCTTTGCATCTTTGTTCTCATAATTAAAAATAAAAAATTAAAAAAAAGGAAAGAAAAACTAGACCAACGACTTTAAAAAGGAAAAAAAAAAGAAAAGGAAAAGGAGTGCCTAAGTGGCAGGGTTTTGTGTTCCCCCACTTTTTTTTTTTTTGCATAGGCACAATAAGTATTGGAAAATAAAGGGAATTCTCGTGGCCTAAGAGATTCATGGTTTCTCCCCTCTTGAAGCATACCTTCATGGGAACAACCACTGGCTCCATATATACTCATTACCATATCACAAGGGCATTTTTGTGGTGCAAGGAAATTTTCCTCTCAGTTGTGGATGAGAAAATCAGGCCACTCTAGCTAGCAATCTTGGTAATTGCACAGGTCATAGGACAAGGTCTAGGATAGAGTCTTTATGATTCTAGAGGTTCTGTTCCATCATTGTTGTTGTGTTCAGTCTTCTGTATCATGTGCTCCCTGTTTTTTCAGTCCCTAAGCCTAAGCCTAGGATATTATGATTCCAAAGGTCCTGCTCAGTCTCTGTTGTCAAAGTTGGGCCTCTGTACTAAGAAATCTTGATTTTTGTAAGAGTCCTGGCTATAGCCTAGGGTAGGGTTTTTCTTATTGGTTCCAAGGTAAGTTTTTCCTAGTCACGGTTGTCAAAGTCAGTTTTCTATAGTTAGTGCTCTTATTTTTCACAGTTCAAAGGACAATAGTTACATCTTCTGATTTTCACTTAGTATTACCTGATGTGATAGGACCACCTGGTCTTAGGTCAAGTTGTCATTTCCACTCTGTCCTCATTGTCATATTAACACTGGCACAAGTTGGTGCCAGAGAGATGTTATAAATCTGCCAATGGAGCTTAGTTCCTGGTGTTGTTACAGGGAGCTGTATCAGTTTTATGTTTGGGATCTAGGGTTTGATATTGAATTAACACTATCCAATCTCATGGAGACTGAGTTGTATCCACATGACATATGTCCAGGATGGGAGGCACCCTTGTGTTATAAAAAGTGTGAGTCTTATCCTTAGAAGATAAGATCTTGTTTCTGTGTCTATGATTTCCCCTTTTTTACTGTGTCTATACAAAAACGTATGGTGTCATATTGTATTGCTGGGTTCTATCCTCAGCATCCCATATGGTCCCCCAAGCCAGGAGCCATTTCTGAGCACATAGCCAGAAGTAACACCTGAGCATCACTGGACTGGCCCCAAAACCAAAATAAATATATAAATACATAAAATAAATTAATAAATAATGATGTATTCCATAACATTGCTTTTTTATAATTTTCTGTGAAATTGGGGCTGCAGAGATAATACATCAGCTAAATCGCTTTTGTTGCAAGTAGCTGACCCTGATTTCATCTGAGACATTGCCTAGGATCCACTTGAGCACTGACAGGAGTGATGTATGAGTGCAGATTCAGGAATAACCCTTGATCATCTCCAGATGTGGTTCAAAAATAAACAAAATTCTTATGAACAAATTTTTAAATTAAAAAATAATTTTAAATTTAACTTCAAAAATTTAAAATGTTATTTCTCTAAGATTCTTCCATATCATTATAACCTAGCAACCATCACCATGTTTTCTCTTATCCAATTGTATGTCTCTGTGTAAATTCTGCTATACTTTTCACTGTGCTTCTCTGTTTTGGAACACTTCTTTTCAATTTGAGGTGGTCAGTATCTTTATCTAAGTTAAAAGGTATCTTTCTGCTTGTGCCATCCCATAATTTAACTAACCCTAATATAGCAAACATAAAACCAAATATGATTAGTTTTCTGATCTCAGAAGTGGAGTGAACTACAGTTAAAAAAGTTCAAAAACCTATATAAATGAGAAGGAAATTTAGAGGTCAACATAGAATTGCTTCTCAAATACATAAATCAGAATTCCAAAATACATAAATTAGGATTCCAAAAATCTTTACCATTTGGCAAATTTAATTAGAAATCTCACATGCACAACTATTTATGAGAAGATAAATCAACCTAAGAGCCATAGACTAATAGGATACTTCCTATTGCATAAGTATAGAACATTCCATTATTTCAGCACTTTACATTGATCTATGTGTCTTTACCTCACAAATCAAAACAATATTTGAATAATGAAGAATTAGAGGTCAAAATCAAATTTAAAAATAAATCTTTTTCTCAGGTTAAAACTTTAATCCCTTAACCTATAGTAGTAGTCACATTAATATTTGCTTGTTTAATCTGTTTTGGTATTGGGAGGATTGGGGCAACATTTGGTTGTTTTGGGATTGACACCTGGCTCACTCCTTAGAGAGACCACTAATGACAGGAATTTGGTGACTATATTGACCCTTTAGGAATTGAAACTTAGCAGCTTGCTTGAAAGGCAAGCACTCTACCTTCTGAATCTTATCTCAGGTCCATGATTGTTTATCTTTCCCTGTATTGCCTCCTCAAGTAAATACATATATTATAGTTAAAATGTTTTGCCTAAAATGTTCTGAGTAAGGCTAAACCCCAAAGAATCATTCTTCACTCGGAAGATGAACAGAAACATATTGAAAACATTTGCAAGCAATAGTAGTACCATATGGTGAAGAGAAAAAATAAAAAAAAGTAACCGTTATGGGTAATTGTGAGAAAAGGAGGTAGGTGTAATTTAGTGTAGAAAGTATAAACAAGAAGAGGAAGTCTTATGGTGAAATAATATAATATTCTAAAACCTTGTTTATTGGAAAGTTTATCTATCAATGTCTCACCAAAAAAAAACATAGAGGCATAAGATTAGCATAATACCCATAGGACAAAACAGTCTTTTAAAGTAATATGTTAACTAGGGATATATTTCTATGTAGTAAAGGCCCATGGAATAAAACATTTCTAAATTTTAAGGGTGCTTTTTTCTATAAACACTGCAACCACATTGCAGAGCTAAAGTCCTTCTGTTCCACTGACAAATGTCCCTTTTCAGAGATTTGGCTTCCAGATGGCCATACACTCTTCATTCTTTCTCCCCTAAAAGAAATAATACTAATTGCGAATTTTTTTCTGTAACCCAAATATATTTATCTGTCTTTTGAAATATTTTGCACTGAGTGTAACACTGTACCAAATTATAATCTCATCATCTTATTTCTTTTGCATGTGTTGCTTCTACTTTTTAAAGTTAATATAAAGATAATTTCAAAATATTTTGCAATCATTTCACTTTTATGATAAATAATTGTATATTTTATGAAATTATTTGTAATGCCCATTTCTCTTTAGCCTTATTCTACTAAATTAGCATAGCTTGAGTGCAAGTACACTCATTATTGCTAAATTAATATCTTTAATTTGAATCAATTTAGCCCCTGGGAAATCTTTTCTTTCAAGTAATTCTTCAAAAACATGCTGTTCTTTAGGAATTCAGAATTTTTAAATTGTTCACATTTTAAAATCAATGTATATATGATAGTCCTTGTTCATGAGCTCTATTTCAATGCTGACTTATACTATTATTATGTAACCATTTGTTAAATTCTTATACCGTTGAAAGCATATTACATATATAAAAACAACTTTAAAACTCTGCAGATACCACAAAATGACAAAATAAAATATGAGACACTACTAAGTAACAATTTCTAACTCCTGAAAATTACCTCATTACCATTATAATTGGAAAAAGTAATGAAAGAGTAGTCCACCTAAAATATATGATTGGATACAAAGGAATATTTATTTAGAAGACCTCTTCACCACCCTTTTTCTTTCCCCATTTCTAGTTTTCCATTTTGTTTTCTTGCTTTATTTCTCCTTTCTTATTTTATCTTTCTCTGCCTCCTTAATATGCTTCTAAAACTACAAAAAATAAAATTCAAAAACCATATGTGTAACTTGAAGTACCTAAATATGTCTTAAAGAATCTAAAAAAAAAATGCCTAAGGTGGATCTTCCCTTAAATAACCTAGGGACATAAATATTTGCTTTTTTCTGGTGAATGCTTTTAAGATTTTTAGTTTATAGTATAATCTAGTGATGAATTTCAAGAATTAAACAAATTTGGGGGCTGGAGCAGTGGCGCAAGCAATGGGGCATCTGCCTTGCACTTGCTAACCTAGGACGGACTGCAGTTCATTCCCCTGGCATCCTATATGGTCCCCCAAGCCAGGAGCGATTTCTGAGCGCATAGCCAGGAGGAACTGCTGAGCATCACCGAGTGTGGCCCCAAAACAAAAATTTAAAAAACATGAAGTATATAAATTTGAAAGACAAATGTATGAGGGTGTGCATGTTACCCCAAACATAGAGACATATACACAGATAAATGTCAAATTTGCATTCTAACATTATTTTCTAGTATTGTACCCAAATGGAATGTATGTAGTCTCTGATATGTTAAAACTAAGCCTTACTGTTAATAATCTTATGTTAATCTTTCTGTTAAAGTTAATATATGAAAAATTCCAAAACATATCTATCTCCATGTTGGTACTACAATGAAAATAACACATTAAATCTATTACATTGTCTTCTGAAAAATTATTTTCATGGTATCAGACTTAAAAATAATAATATATTTGTGTGCTTTAGTATCTCAATTGTTACATCAAGTTTAAAATATACACATACCTTAATTTCATAACATTGATATTTTTCCTTGTACATATGAGACTAGTTTTTATGCAACACTGTCATGTAGGTAAAACAATATAAAATATTGACTACATAGTCATACATAAGGCATTAGAGTAACTGCTCTAATCAAAGAGCAGACTTCCTATAAATACATTGATAGGCATGTTAGATGGATTCCCTTATAATTAATTTTATTTTAAGAAAACCTAGAAAATTTCTCCAAGAATAGACATTAGTTTTTGGATGGTAAGTTATTGATGAAGTCTTAAACTTTGCCTAACATTTGCCATCAGTCCATTCCCAAAAACCTTTTGTGCTTATGTCATGAGATCTATGACCTAAAATATTTTTCAAAGGCTATTTCAGTCACTTATTATAGTTCAAGAAGCTATCCAGCTTATGTCCAATGGGGAATATGTGAATTTATAGTAGTATCCTAACTGCTATAGAGTCAGAAATATGATATATTCATCAGACATATTGGTTTTTACTTAGGCATCAGGTTTTGTGTGGAAAGAAGCGTCATGGATTTTCAGGCATTTTACTCAAAATTGCAATAGTCATTAGGCAAGTATTTTACTATGTTATTTTTTTCATTTTTGTCTTTAATTAGTTATTATCACTAGGGCAAAAAGAGGAGGAAGTAAAAAAGGAAAAGAAGAAAGAACAGAAGCTAGAAAACAGCAGAGAAAATAGTAATATCCTTATTCACATTTGTTTAGGCATATACATATTACGTATTGGCCCTTTAATTTGTGTTGCTATTCAAATAATTTCTTGGCATACAACATAATATTGGTAAAATCATGTATTTAAGTTTAAAAGGAAAAGTATTTATGTGAGTCTTTTGATGGGTAAGAAGAAAGTGATCAGCAAAGAAACCATATTTATTGAATCTCAAATTAATTCTCAGACTTGTTATATAAATTATCTGGCAAGAAAGACTCACTTCATAGAGAATTACTTTGCAATGTAAATCTAACATGTATTAGGGAGAAAAATGAACTCATCACATTTCAACTCTACAAGCAAGCCTGCACCATTTATTAACATTTTATTGAAGAAAATAGAGGGAACACTCAGAGAGTTGGGGAACATTTTTCCCCCGATGTTAAAACTAGAAACATTCTATATATTGATTTGGAAATTTAGAAGATAGAGATACCACAGTGTCCTTGTGTAGAAAAAAGAGACTTGGGTGTGGAGTGATGGCACAGCGGTAGGGCATTTGCCTTGAATGCAGTTGACCAAAGACGGATCAATCAAAGAGGGTTTGATCTCCAAGTGTCCCATATGGTCCCTCAAGCCACGAGCTATTTCTTAGCGCAAAGCCAGGAGTAATCCCTGAGCATCACTGGGTGTGGCCCAAAATTAAAAAAAAAAAAAAAGAAAAAAACCTAAAGAGTAGGCTTCATAAATTTGAGATAAAAATAATATTGTCAGCTCAAAATCTGAGTAAAAAGACTTTGTTGGATAGTTTAGCAAATAATCTGCCTTAAAACAGAGAATATATTACTAAAAATTGCTAAACATTTCTGTAATACTTAATAGATTTTTTTTGTATTTTGACTTTCTATAATTAGCACTAATTTGGGGGTGTTTATATGGAAGGCACTCTGGATTTTATATCCAGAGATAGTCAGGGATTACTCCTGATTCTGAATTGAGGGATTTCTCTTTGAAGTATTCAGAGTGGGCATATGGGGTTCAGAGAATCAAACCTGGCTTGTCTGTATATAAGGAAATTACCTTACCCACTGGAATATTTAACTGGTCTCATTTTCTTTTAATTGTGGGTTTGTTAGATCAACTAACTTATAGAAAATACCACTGTGTGTGTGTGTGTGTGTGTGTGTGTGTGTGTGCTAGTGATAACTTGCTCTTGATATCTCTCAAATAAAGTTCAGGAATTAGTGGGTATTTTTTAGTATTTCATTTCTTATTTTACTCCTAGGGTATACTATAACATTAAAATATTTAAGTAATTATGGTAATTATATACTGGTCTTACTATGTTTATTACATATAAAAGATATTTAATGAGGGCCCGGAGAGATAGCACAGCGGTGTTTGCCTTGCAAGCAGCCGATCCAGGACCAAAGGTGGTTGGTTCAAATCCCGGTGTCCCATATGGTCCCCCGTGCCTGCCAGGAGCTATTTCTGAGCAGACAGCCAGGAGTAACCCCTGAGCAACGTCGGGTGTGGCCCAAAAAAGCCAAAAAAAGAAAAGATATTTAATGAGAAGAATGAATATGAAAACTTATGCTTTATGAAAAATATATAGGCACTTCAGATGAAAAGACTTAAATTTATTTTCAGGATGGATCCTTTTAGGGGGAATATATGTTGATTGAGTTGGAATTTAAAAATGCCTCATAGTGTTTTTTATGTATTCTACAAGTACATAAGAAACCAGAGCCTTGCATCAAGTACTGAAATGTGATGTTAAAAATCATCTATTTCGAGCAGTAATTCCTAAATTTCCTCAAAAAAAGAATAAATCAATCTTTGAAAACTATAGTTGAATTATCATATTTAAGTGTCATAGGACCAAGCTATAGGAAATTTTGATATATTCATTTTAAATATGACTGTTCATATACATTTATATATACATGTAGATATCTGTGTGTATATATATATATATATTCACTGATTATTGACTGATCTGTCATTGAACATTTAGGTTACTTCTGAAGGTAAGCTACTGTACTTAGTGTTGCAATGAACCTAGGTGTGCATGTATTTGTTTTGTTTTCTTAAATTAGTTATGTAGATGAACAATTGCTGGAAAATATGGGATATTTAAATTTTATTTTTTAAAAGACTCTATATTTTATTTTATGGAGTATTTCCAGAAAATATCCCCCAACAACAATGAAAGAAGATTCCTTTTCACTAATTTTGACATCACTGATGGTTCCCAGTGTTTTCAATTTATTTTTGTCTCACAATTTGAGATATTTTATTGCTGTTTTGATTAGCATTGCTTTTATTTCAAAGTATAATGAGTTTTATGTGCCCACTGGCTGTAGGTATGCCTTCTTTGAACAAATTTCTCTTCATTTCCTCTCTCCAATTTTGGATGGAGCTTTTTGTTTGTTTGCTCTTGAACTTTGTAAAGATCATACATCTAAGCCTTTGCTCTGAGAATTCAGTCTGTTGATATTTAGAAAAAAATATTATATAAAGAAATTTGTTTTCCTTATTTCTTTGATGATATATTTTACTAAGAATTTTGGTTTTAAAATCTATTGTGAATAGTGTACTTCCTATTTCTGAGTCTTGGCTATTTTCATGACACTAATTACCAGTCTGTCATTATATTTGATTACAATGTGTCTTGGTATTTTTTTTAGATTTATTTTGTTTAGTGTTATATTCTTTGAGTGTCCTGAATCTGAACACAAATATTCTTTCTCAACTCAGGAAAGCCCTTAGCTATTATCTTTTTCATAAACCATTTTTCCATTCTTTCATTTCCTTTGAGGTTATCAAGAGGTTGTGGTTCTTGATATTGTTATACCTGTTTATTAATTTTTTGTTCTGAGGTTACATTCATCAGTGCTAATGAGTAACTCATGCTTCAGTTCTTGAGGAACCATGTGATAATGAGTATTGAACCTGGACTTCCTAAATGCAAAGCATGTGTACAGCCAATTAAACTATATATCCGGATCTCCCTTTTTTCATGTTAAAGATCTTTCTACTCTCTCTTCTTTATCAATGATATCATGTGCCTTTTCTTAGAAGTTGCTGATTTGATTTTAAGCTTCTTCCATTCTTCTGCTGAATTCTCTAAACTTGAATGAGTTATTCATTTTCCCCATCAATCTTTCTTTCAGTGTATTGATTCTCTTCCAATGATGTCCACACTTGAGTGAAATTTGGAAAGATTAATGCTATAAAGTAAGCACTGGAATAGTTTAATAAAAGTTCCGTTTTGGTTGAGTACTTTGCTAGGCTTCTTTTTACTTCTGTTGGTAGGATTGAATACCATTGTTTAATTTTTTTAAGTTTCTTAATAGAAACTATAGTGGATCTCTGAGTTATAACTGGGCTGAGAAGTGACTGGTACCACCATACATGACAACAAGTTGATGGCAATTACTAATTTCTTGTAATACAGATCTTTTTTTCAAGGATTAAGAAAATATTTGTAACCTAAAACTAGTACCTGTGACTCCAAGTTATGTGTACATGACAACAGGGATTTTCAGTCATAATTTTCCTGTAGCTAATATAACACCAAGATTAAGCTGACGTGGGAACTCTTCAGTATTCAATGTTTCTGATGTTTGTTTGTTTGGTATGACATAACATGCCATGAATTCTGCAGTGATTTCAATTTGTGTTCATGTGATATTACTATTTGTTTTGCAAAATTATATTCATAACTTTTCTATTAATTACTTTACTTAAACACCATGACTATAACATTGTTCATAATAGATTTGTTGTTTTTTCCACAGTTAAAGTCATACAACATACAATACCTTTTACCAGTGCACATTTCCCACCACTGAGGTCTCCAATTTCCCTCCCACCCTCCTTTATGCCTTCTTCCCTGACTGTTTCTGGGACATAGATTTTTCTTTTCTCTCCTCTCCTCCACTCCCCTACTCTCTCATCTCCTCTTCTCCCTCTTCTTCCTCCCTCTCCCAGCATCCAGAATATCTAGACTAACTTTTATGAGGAAACCACTTCCTAGACTTCAGCCTCATCACCACAGAACAGAAACATAGTACTACCTTCCCCTCTGGACTGCAGAAGACCCATCTGAAAAACAGGAATGGAAAACAACTGGGGAAGTAGGAGACAGGCTGTTTGCTGTTTTCCTTGAGCAATGCTCTAATTGTATTGGATATTGCCAGTTCAAAATATTTCTCTGATTAATGTAAGAACATACATTAAGCTGAATCTTTGAGGATGTACTTATTTATTGGTTAAATATTTTATCTGCTGTATCCCCAAAAGTGAAGGATCCTTCAGTTCTACATTAGCTGTAGTTACAAAGTTGTCAGATCTTTCTTTAGAACTGGGCCAAGACTACCTCCTTGCTAGCAAACTTACCTCTGAAATTAATATTTCCAAATTATATCATATATTGCCACACTATTTTCTGGATCTACCAAGACTGAAACTCTTTTTAACTCAGTATGTTCCAGAACAAAATTGAATTCTGTAAAAACATTTTGTGCTCAATATGCTAGCAAGAATCTATAGAGATGGGCTGTATCAGATCACATAAAGTACCTATTGGGCCAAAGAGAGTTAAGCCTGGATAGGCAAAGCTTACCTGAGAAATAAACACTTACAGAATCCAGCATCGACTCTATTGGACTCAACACAAGCCAAATCTGTTTCCCAATTAATCAAAGATACTATAAAGCTAAAATTCTGTAAAACCCTTGCACTCGGTGCCCCTCCTCCTAATATTGGCATTTTTGTATCTGACACCATCTCGCTAGATCTTTCTCTTTCAGTTTCTGCTTCTCCATTCCCCTCATCCAAAAGAAGCATTTCTTAGCATTGAATAAAACATAGTTTTGTGTTCCACAGAGTTGAATCTCTCTAAGGTGATAGTTATTTTTTCCTTAAATTTTCTCACACAATTTCTCAGAGTACAGATTTTAAATTTGTTTTTCTATATTTCTTATGTTGATGTCACAGGAATGTTCACAAAACTTTTCCCTATCCATTAACTTGGCTCCTTCCAAAATACATTTGGAAGACTATAGCTCCCATTTAATTGTGGTTAAGTATGCAAACAGAACTATAGATTTCTTGATTTAATTATTTTGGGGTTATAGCCAATTATCTGATTAAAGGACAACATTTGAAGAAAAAAATCACTAAATTATGATATTCAGCTTTATTATTTAGATGTTTTCCTCTGAATCATCTGACTTGTGGAGAAGTCATGAGCGTTCAGAAAAGGTCATAAGTTATTAATTCTGTTCGTTTCAGCATTTAGCAGATGAGCTAAAACATTATAGTTTTTCAATAAAGTTTAATTATAATTAAAAAACAAATAGTTATCTTAATATCCTCATTTTAAAACGTGTATGGTTAAATCTAACATTGCTTTCAGTTCATTAAGTAATATATGAAAAGTAGTCTCCCATTCTACTGTTATTTATTCATTTTATTTTATGCCGTTTATTCAGATAAATAGAAATGTGAATAATGTTTTTCACTAAGACAATTCATTTACATATTTGTGTCATCGTATATCTAAAGGGAAAGAAGAAAAATTGTGAAAAAGAAAGAACTAAGGGTATTGTACTCTAATTATAGATTTTAACCTTAAACACAAGAAAACTTGAAGTCTGGATACTCCTTCAATATTTTCCATTACTTACAGCTGAATTTGAGATTTATGTCAAATAGTTGGGGCTGGCGAGGTGGTGCTAGAGGTAAAGTGTTTGCCTTGCAAGCGCTAGCCAAGGAAAGGACAACCGTTCGATCCCCCGGCGTCCTATATGGTCCCCCCAAGCCAGGGGCAATTTCTGAGCATGTAGCCAGGAGTAACCCCTGAGCATCAAACGGATGTGACCCAAAAAAAAACAAAAAAAGTATATAATATATACACACATATATATTATATATATATATATATATAATAGTTACTAAACTGGTCATCTATGTTTATATACAGGATCACATTTATACACATAAAGTATTTTAATCACATCAGTTTTGATATATGAACTAAAATGTAAATGTTATGTAATTTGTTGTTTTTTGAGGAATGACTATTTTTCTTCCAAAATGTTTGAGCTAGTTGACATTTTCACCAGCAGTTAATGAGGGGTTTCTTTTCCCCCTTATTCCCAAAATATTGCTTTTTATTGATATTTTAATTACATGGCACCAGATTCTCTGGTGTGATGTAATATCTGGCTGTTTTGTGTTAACTTAATGCTTAAGGATATACAACATTATTTTCAAATCCTTCTTAAAAAAAACAAATATATATATATATATATATATATATATATATATATATATCTTGATATAAGAAACATGGCATAGCACATAAAGAAAGAACAGAAAGGAAGAGAAAAAATAAGTATAACTGGGGACAACTTCAATAATCACACCCAAACAGAGAAATTGACCAAAAATAGGTAAATAAAAATAATAATAATAAATGACGATAAAATAATATATAAAAAATAAACAATGTTTTGTTTCTAGCAACCCTGGGGGTGAGGGAAGAGGATATGGGAAGTAGGACAAAAACGGAGGTGTAGGGAGGACAATTTGGTGATGGGAATCCCCCCTGATTTTATGTAAATATGTACCTAAAATATTATTGTTAACAATATGTAAGCCACATGATAAAAATTATATATATATATATCTTTAATTGGGGTCAAAATGGTAGCACAGTTGTAGGGCATTTGGCTTACACATGCTTGATCCTGGACAGACCTGAGTCTGATCCCCAAGTCCCATATGTTTTTCCGAGCTAGGAGCAAGATCTGAGTGCAAAGCCAGGAGCAACCCATGATCTCCACTGTGTGTGGCCTAAAAACCTAAACCAAAATAAAATATCTTTATTTTAGCACCATGTTTGTAGTTGGGTTTCAGTTATAAAAAATAAAACTACCCCCTTCACCAGTTCAATATTTCCACCACCAATGTTCCCATTTCCCTCCTTCCCTACCCCCTGCCAGTATTCAAGACAGGCAATCTATTATTCTATTTCTCTCACTCACTACCATTGTCATGATAGTTGATAATGTAGTTATTTCTTTAACTGCACTCAGCACTCTGTGGTAAGCTTCAAATGCCTTTGGTTCATTTATTTTTCTTCTTTGAAATAGTTTCTCTTCATATCTTCTATCCTTTTTCTGATTGGGTGGATATATTGGTTTGCTTTTTCTTCTACAGATTTTATAGCACTTTATATATTATGGATATAAACATTAGAGAATTAGTAGTGGGTATATTCTTTCTCCCAACTGCGGACTGTAACTCCATCCCCTATCCTTGAATAACTGACCACTTGTTAGTTTTTATGCAATGTAAACAAAGGATATTCCATCAAAAGAGTATTGAAATATTCATTTTAACATCTTATTTATGTAATGAGAGTTTTCTTTTATATATGTAAGTTAAAAACTATTATGAAATGATATAATAATTTAATTGTCTTTAATCTGACCCTTAAAGATAATTGCAAAATCTGATATAATTTTACTGATATAATGATTCTTTAATTTGGTAAAATACAATGGAATCTTATTCAAATATTATGCTAATGTTATATTTTAATGTGTTTTTTGCTATTTTAAAAATTATTTACTTTTTAAATCTGGAGTCTGGGGATTGCACTAAGCAGTGTTCAGGGGATATTTTAGAGGTTGACTTTGAAATATTGCCCTTCAAATATATAAGCCACTAAAATGACTTTCCTTTCTTCACTAATTTTATATGAATATTTCAATAGAAATAAGGTGATGATTAATATTTGCTTTGTAAAGTTTAGGAATGTCACTTTTAAGACTGTAGTGGATCAAGAGAATTAGAACAGTTAGCAGGTGCTTGTCTTCAATGTAGCTCAAATGGATTTGATCCCTGGCACCACATGTGGTTTCCAAGCACCACCAGGAGTGATTTTTTAGCACAGAGCCAGGAGTAAACCTTGATCATAGCTGAGTGTGGCCCAAAAAAAACAAAGGAAAAAGAACAACCAAGGGCCCGGAGAGATAGCACAGCGGCGTTTGCCTTGCAAGCAGCCGATCCAGAACCAAAGGTGGTTGGTTCGAATCCCAGTGTCCCATATGGTCCCCCGTGCCTGCCAGGAGCTATTTCTGAGCAGACAGCCAGGAGTAAACCCTGAGCAATGCCGGGTGTGGCCCAAAAACCAAAAACCAAAAAAAAAAAAAAAAAAAAAAAAGAACAACCAAAAATAATTAAGAAATTTAGAAGGCTTCTGAGATCCAAAAATTAGAGAACCACTACTCTGAGTTTGCCTACAGACATTTTAAAGTAGGATCAGGCTTTAGATAGAAACTTCTCCTGAGACGAGGAAATTTCAAATGAGTTTGGAATGTCTCTGGCCTTAGAACATGAAATGAATTCTATAATTATGCACAAAATACAGAAACAAAAATAGGAAGAATCTTCATTCTGGGTCACTTCTACATTCCACTTAAATCAATTATATAATCTCTGAAGATTTTTGCCAGAAACTCCTACCAGTTTCTTAATGATACCACCACTGCTTCATGCAACACTTTTACAAGGCTAAAGTGACTGAGAAACTTCCCTCACAGAACAAGTGAAATAAAGTATCAAATTTCCCCACCTAACCCTCAAACTCATGTTTTTTTCTTAGGCATATTCATGTTTTGGATGGATTTTTATTTATTATGTTCCCAATAATCATTTGTGTTTGATTATCATAGATAAAAAAGCTCAGGCTGTACATCACATTAATTTCACTGGCCAGAGAGCTAAGTGAAATTTAGTCCTAAATATAGACCTGGGTGAGGAGAGGTCATTAAAAGGAGTGATGGGTAATGATTTTTGGTGGAGAGGGCCTCTGTATCCATTGACTAATTTCATGACTTTGCCTCTATACACAAGCTCATGTGTTAGCAAAACCACTTTGGCAATTTATCCAGGAGCACTTCCTCATATTTTAAATGAAGAGATAAGTTCATCATATAGAAACAATGGCTCTGTTGCTTATGTATTTGTGACATGCATTATCTAATGCAATTTACCAGAAATTGTTGTCATTATCACTTATATTCTGTCCAGAGTGGAGACTGTTGCCATGGTGCCTCTGATATTTAGCTATTTTTCTTCTTAATATTCTTTGTTGGTAAATATTTTTTTGATTTGCCCTTAACCTAAGCGAAAACAGCAGATAACAAGCATGTCCTTAAGTGACTTTTAGTAATTTTTCCACTGTTATTTGGTTAATAAGTTAATCAAACTTCCTACTAATTAACTGTAATATTTGGCCTTGATATGATCCTGCTAAATGATGATTGATTTGACTATGAATTATTTAATTCAGCCATTGATAAAAGATGAGGACTTAATGTCCAGGGCAGCCTGACCCTGTTGGGCAAGAAACAAAACTTTTTTCCAGGCATCTGTGTCTTTGGAACAAACAGACTCACCTGATAGAGGATTTATTTGTATCCAATGTCTAAATTATCGGCTTCATTGAATAAGCTATTGGCAGGTGAGTCATCTTTTCTTAATTTAAATCTGATTTAAAAAGACAGATTATTTTAATAAAATAATAATAATAATATTGATTTTTTAAAAAGAAGCTCAAGATTCACAAGATGATCTCAACAGAAAATCAATGTCTTTTCTCAGATTAAGTGAATTATTTCCTACCCCATCCTGAGTTGGAAAGTTCATGCCTAGAGATGATGGAGGTTCACCAAGGCAGAGGAAAAGTGGGCCAGTAAATAATAAATTTGAGCTTGAACTCAGCACAGAGCTATCACTGCCACCAGACCCTGCTGTTAATTTTGAGAGCATCTTGATGTCAAGATATACGGGGGAGTCGGAGAGATAGCATGGAGGTAGGGTGCTTGCCTTGCATGCAGAAGGATGGTGGTTCGAATCCCAGCATCCCACATGGTCCCCTGAGCCAGCCAGGAGCTATTTTTGAGCTTAGAGCCAGGAGGAACCCCTGAGTACTGCTGGGTGTGATGCAAAAATAAATAAATAAATAAATAAATAAATAAATAAATAAATAAATAAATAAATAAATAAATAAATAAAACACAGATATACAGGGAATGAGAATGAAATGTGTCAGCTAATTTAGTTTTAGATGCTCCAAATTCTGAATTTTGGCCAGAAACAGAGTTTTTGCCTGTTTAATTATAGGTAACATTGTTTATAAAAAGGGCTTTTGGGATTGTTCTTGAGCTTCTTGGACTGGATGTTGACACCAAAGTGATTGCTAACCCTACATCTGGGTGCTGACCCCAAAGAAATACTAACCCTGATATTTGTTATGTATGCAAAACTGGATAGCACCCTGTGTGCTGCTTGTCAGGGTGCCAACATTGTCCTTGTAGGACCTGCCATGTTTCTATTAAAAGTTTCAGATGGAAAAATAAAGCCCTTTCAATTATTAATATAGTTAGCTCCTGTCCACTCCTTAACTATGAAGAATATAGTTAAACCATCCACTCATCTTTAAAGCTGAGATATCATTGAATACCATTGGTGTGAAAATTCATTTTAATTTATTTTAGAATGAATTTAAGATTTTTATCAACAGAAAGCATTTTCCAAAGAACTGTATAAAAGAACAGCCCTAGAACTCTTGTGAAAATTGGGTGAGATACTGGTTAGCACTCCTGATATTTTACATGGGTGAACACAAATTTGGCTGGAAGTCTAAAAGGGAAAACTGTAGACCATCAAACAGAGAAGAATACCTGTCTTCTAAGGCCTGTGCCTCACTCTTTCAGGGGGATTGAAGTAGTTTTATGAATTCCTGAGGGAATGTCTTCTGGGGACATGCTGGAGTATTTCTTTATCATTGCATCCTCAGGGACAGAGAAAAGTTAGCTGAAGGGAAACAGGAAGGAAGGTGGGCACAAAATAAAATATCAACCTAAACCTAGGTTGAGTAGTAAATAGAAGCTAACAACCCTCCTTCCTTATACCAAGGATGCCTCAAAAACCATAGGGACCCACTTGCTAGAACTTTCAACTTCAGGCTCCTCTAGGAAGTTACACAGTTTATTTAGACTGTTTATTAAGTCTTTTAGGTATCGCTAGCCAGTAAATATATATTTTATCATAAATAAACAATAGCACAAATACTAAAGATGCCATTTTCATTTCAAACTATTGGTAGAAGACTAATTGTCAGTACAATGGATGCAGTTAATAGTACAATGGGTAAGGTGCTCGCCTTCCATCAGAATGACTCATGTTCTATCTCTGGTAACCCATATAACCCTTTGAGGTTTCCTAGAGCTATTCCTGAACATAGAGCCAAAAATGTGTGCCCCCCACAAAATATTAAAAAACACTGGCAGAAAAGATCGTCATATTTAATGCAATAATTTTAGAATGAAGAAACTCTATAGCATTAGAAAGGTTTCAAGAGCAATCTAGTTAGGACAGAAGTAAGTACTTGCCTTGATTGTGACTGATCTCTTTAACTCCTGTAAACACTGATTGTTCCCTGAGCACCAATAGGTGTCACTTTTGAGTACAGGATCAGGAATAATCTCTGAATATAGCCAAATCCCAACCAAAACTTTTCTCCTCTAATAAAATAAAACAAAATACTTTTAAAAAAGATTATATAAAACCATAACCTATGAGATACCACAATGCCCAACATAACTTCATGTAACATTTCAACTTATTTGTCCCCAAAGTATCTTTCCATTGAATCTAATAAAATCTTGGGCTTAGATCAAATCTTTAGCCCACAATATCTATTACAGTAATAATGCATAAATTGGCAAAAACTGATGCCAATGTCACAGTTTTCACAGCTGTACCTTCAATAAGACTCTCATTCCTTGCCCTGAGTCCTGGTCTCCTATATTCTTAGTCTCCCCTGAAGCCAACCTTTCACCAAACTTTTTAGTCCTCTCCATTTCTCATTGTTCCTTAGCTCTTCAAGGTCAGAACCCAGAGAGGTCACTTTCTGTGCCATCTATTCTCCCTCTCTTACCTACAAGGTCTACCAGTTCCCTCTCCAAAATTGCATTCTTGTCATTTTCGTTCTTGCCTTCTCCATAGACACCACGGGAATCCGTTCTTCTCACCTTTCATTATGTTAGGTCATTCTATGGTAATTTCTCCTGCCTTGCATTACATACATCATCAACTTTTAAAATGAGCCACAAATGAGGTTCTTCACTACCCAACAAAATATCAACCAAGGAAGTTACTCACAGTGGTACTTGTTACTGCTGGGAAGTCAATGTTATTATGAAGAGAGCATTACTGCTCTACTTGACTGACGGTGGGTCAGAAGACATTGATGCAAGGTTCTTTTGAGCTGTGATGCTCATCTCAAGGACATATTATAGAATAAGTTCCATCATTTTCTTACTAATTTCTCCCTCATCAACTAATTTCTGTCCCTGGGAATTCTTCCTTCAGCTACTCTTGGTATAGGCTGCACAGAAATGAAGATAAGTTTATATTCCTGTCCTTAGAGCTCACATCCAAAGGAGAGATAGGGTCACTGTCAGATAAAAGTGAAGAAACATAAACCACGAAGATTTGTCACATATACAAGGTTAGCCTAGATATCTTGAGGAAAGGGTCATCAACTTGTGAAGTCAATTTTCACAAGATGAAACAAGTCTGAGCCAGGCAGAGCCTGTTAGTGTCAGTCAATGCCAACCCATGCCAGGAACTCCAGTCTGTGCCAGATGGTGCTGACCAAGGCAAGGTAGTGCCAGTATGTTCTAATAGTGCCATCTGTTCCAAGTGGTGACCACCAGTTTAGCTGTGCATAGTAGTGCCAATACTAATGACCTTTGAAGGAGATACCAGACAGTTTTCAATCAGTGCTCTCAATCCTCCACCTAGACCCCTGAGTTATCTCCAGAGCACCTCTCACTGTAATCTTATTTTCTCAATTTCTACAGCAGTACTCAGAGTTTATTATCAATTATTATTCTCTATTTTCTATTTTCTATGTACATGACTGATGATTGAGACTAGATGTGCTTGTCCTTCTCCACATAACTTATTTTGCTCAGTATAATTATCATCTGCATACAGTTTACAGAAAACTGCATGAATTCATCTTTTTACAGCTGGATAGCATTCCATTGTTTTTATACATCACCAATTTTTTTTCCATCTATTCTTGGACATAAGCTTTACTTTCCTATCTAGGTACCTTGTAAAGTACTATAGTGACCATAGGTTTGCATCTCTTTTTTATATACCATTGTCTTTGTATTTTGAGCATAGGGAGCAGATATTCCTTTAGGTTATTCATCAGATGATAATTCATCCCTTTGTTTCTTCTGACTCTTGTCTGCTATTTTGGTTCTCAATGGCAATCTTGGAGATCTGAATGTGAGACAACTGAGCTTATCCCTGCTCTACATAACCCAGACTTCTTGGGAACCTGATAAATGCAGAGTTATAGAATAGGTGTGTTATTGGTTGGGAGGAGCAATGTGAAAGGGGTTTGCTCATTACTTAAGAGAACTGCAGGCTGAGTTGTGAAATAAGTGTTTTCACTTTACTTATTAAATTTCAAAAAATATTCAGAAGCACTGGATGAAAAGATTTATATCTGCTGTTCATTTTTGTTTATTTATTGCTTCACACTTTATAGTACTTAGGGCTTACTTCTAACTTTGTGCTTAGAAGTAACTCCTGGCGGTAACTCCTGTATCTGATACCTTGAATTAAATTCAGGTCAGCTGCTTACAAGGGGAGTGCCCTACTCACATTTCATCTCTAGCCTCAAAGAAGAGTATGTTTGATTCCAAGGTCTACAAAAATGAGAAATCAAGAAGTATTTGGTGCCCAGACAAGGTCATCTCTGGGCCAGTAGTCTTCAAACTTTAGTCAATGTACCTGTGCTGCTGGTCCATAAGGGTAGAAATATGTCAAAAATAACTTGTGCCCATCCTTGATTATAAGTGGCTGTCAGTGGACTAATGTGTGTTAAGGTGCCAATCATTGATATATAAAGGTAAAAGAACACTATCCTTAACAACCCTAAATAAGCAGTCCCAGACCCTTCCAGTAGTATGCATTTAAAGTCGGGTTTGCCAGATTGGAAACTGTAAGTGCTGCGTGCAAAAGCACATTGATTAAATTGTATAGATTCCTTAACACATGTAAAATAATTCACCAAATGAGAAACTTAAAGTGAAATGAAATCATGTCAACAAGAAAGTATAAGTCTCAGACATGCAATACTTTAAATTTTTTAGATTAAAAATTCTCCTATAAAAATTTAGATCTTAGAACAGAGTAACTGTAGAATGCTATTGATAAGAGATATTATATTTTTACAAAATATTAGTCTCAAGATGTCAATGTCAGTCCAGAAGCACCTCAAACTTCTTGATTTCTCATTATTGTAGACTGGGGAATCAAACATACTCTTCTTTGAGGCTAGATATAAAATCTTAAACCCTTACTCGTCTTGTAAGCAGTTGACCTGAATTTAATTCAAGGCATCAGATATAGTCCCTCCTACACCACCAGGAATTACTTCTGAGCACAGAGCCAGAAGTAAGCCCTAAGTACTATAAAGTGTGAACCAATAAATAAACAAAAACAAACAGCAGATATAAATCTTCCCATCCAGTGCTTCTGGAATGTCAATTAGGGAACTAGGGAGTTTATTGGCCTACTAGTTAGTGTCTTATCATAATTAGATTTCTGGTTCCTTCATGCCTTTGTTTTGGGTTGCTTTATGACCAACTGGTGGTGATACAATGACTTCTTAAGATCGCTTTTCTTTTTTATTTCATTATTTCCCAAGAAATTCATAGCAAGGGGCCCCTGTCTGCCTGCTTGTCTTCCATACAATAAAGAATACTTTTTGAAAAATGAATAGTTTGAAGCCAGAGTGGTAGCACAGTGGTAGGACAATTGCCCTGCATGCAATTGACCCAGGATGATGGACACAAATTCGATCTCCTGCATCCCATATGGTCCCCTGGGCCAGTGGCAATTTCTAAGCCCAGAGCCAGAAGTAACCCATGAGCCCTTTCTGGTGTGGCCCCAAAAACAAACAAACAAAGAAAAGTGGATAGGTGATCCTAGAAAGGTCTTATAAAAGGAAACTTTGCTCCATTTCCCAATAGGAAGGGAGTGTGGAAACAATGGAAGTTTATAGTAGAGTTGAAGAAGCCCTGGGCTCTTCAGCAATAAATGAAAAATCGCTCCTTGCTCCTGGCCAATACACTTCTAACCCCTTGCCCCTTTTATGTTCCCTGTTTGAGAACATTTTTTCTTTTTTTTTTTTTATCCCATCCCCGAGAACATTTTTTCAAAGCATGGCATCTTGAAATCAAAGTATCTAATATCTCCTTCTACCCAGGCACACGGTGTTCACATAAAGTGAGAAAATGAAGATAACTACTATATATTAAATGTTTTATTTCAAAACTACTGCTTTCTTAATTTCTCATGATCACAATTATTTTTTCAACACCTTTATGTGTTCATGACCAATTGCTCATTCAATATTTTTGATTTTTATTTCATCATCATCATTGTCACCATCACCATTACCACCACCACCACCACCATCATCATCATCATCATCATCATCATCATCATCATCATCATCATCATCATTATTATTATTGGTTTTTCATCCACAACCAGCAATGCTCAAAGGTTGCTCCTAGCTCTGTACTTAGAAATTGATCCTGGAAGGCTTGGGGACCATTTGGAATGCTGGGTATACAACCAGGGTCTACCCAGGTTTGCCACATGCAAGGTGCCAAATGCCCTACCAATGTACTATTGCTCTGGTCTCACTCATTCAATTTTTAAGCATTCAGATTTATCTCTATTTGTCCATCTGCCAAGAAAGAAATGTTTCCTTTTACATCCCCCACACATAATTATTGAGTGTCATTTTCTCTTTCCTTCTTAGATATATATAGACAATCATTTTGTAATGCTGCCTTGCCTTGCATGTTGTCATCACTTTTGTAATGCTCTAAACTTGTTCTGCCTAGTATTTCAAAATATACTCAAAATAAAAACTATGCTTATCCATTTTAAAAAATTATAGTTTCTGCTACTTTTTTTTTTTTTTTTTTAGTTTTTGGGTCATACCCGGCAGTGCTCAGGGGTTACTCATGGCTCTACACTCAGAAATCACTCCTGGCAGGCTGGGTGACCATATGGGATGCCAGGATTTGAACCACTGTCCTTCTGATCTAAGGCAAATGCCTTACCGCTGTGCTATCTCTCCAGTCCCAGTTTCTGCTACTTTTAAAGAACAATATACATGTGTATTGAATTAAAGAGATGTGGGATACAAGATTAAAACATTTCATTTTGGGCCAGAGTGATAGCATAGCAGTAGAGTGTTTGTCTCACATGCAGCCAATCCAGGAACCCCAAGCCAGGAGCGATTTCTGAGGGCCTATCCAGGAGTAACCCTTGAGCACCACCAGATGTGGCCCAAAACAAAACAAAACAAAAACATTTAATTTAATATGGCCTGTACAAATGCAATAGATTTAAGAATTAACTATTGAGGCTTAAGAGATAGTACATCAGGTAGGATGTTTGCCTTCCTCAGAGCCAGGAGTAACCCCTAAGCATTAATAGTGTGCCCCCCCAAATATATAAATTAAAAAAATTAACTATTTTTGCCATTGTTTATGAAAAAATACTCTCAACTATTTTTCAGAAAATGAGCTTATTGATAAGTAATATGAGGTGATAAATATCTACAATAATGTTAAAATTAAAATGAAAGAAAGAGAAGATGAGGCTTAATAATGATTCAATACATTTCAGTTAAGATACAGTTAGGTTTAGGCCCTGGTAATGATTAATAGCAGAACAAAATCTCTCTATTTAAATAGCTATTGAGAACTGATATAAGAAATTATATTTTAAAGGGTTTGACATTAGTAGACAATTGAAAAGAATATAGAAAACATGAACAATGTAAGCAGTCATTTAAATATTTTATAATGCTACCTTGGTTTATAAAATATGTCCATAGTTAAATTTTTATATGCTTAGTGAAAGAATAGTTGTGACAATTAAAATTCTAATATGATGATCATAGAAAACATGGCATTTGCATATATCAAGAAATTTCATAGGTTAGAGTTTAAAGTTTTTATTTTGTATAGCCCTCATTTATCTTAAAAAATACTAATGATACTTTTAGCTGTGTTTCTAAAATATGGCAGTCCATTATTTCACTTAGATTTGATTATTTTATTTATTAGGAAAACAAAGAAGTATAAGACAGGCAATTTTAGACATTAGTACATTCTTATTCTTTTTTTATTCCCCTTTCAAGCAAGAGTTTAATTATGAAGAGATAACTAGAAGTATTGCGACCTGAATTCAAATTAATATTTGATTAAATTTCACAACACAGCATGAAGCTATAACTGGAATGAACAATTTGATAAAATTAAAATTACTTAGTAAGAGATATTAAGCTAAGTAACTATTAAATTGCTTATTTCTTAGGTTGTAATAGTAGGTGCCAAAGGAGTAATTTAGATTTTATAAAAGCAACAGGGAAGACTTCAGGGATTAGTGGCTATGTGGCTGAACAATTCTTGATTATAATTTTTACTTGCTCTGACCCTTCACACAAGTTACGATGTTTTATAAAACGTCTGCAATGTAATTGATAAAATTAAAATAATATATAATTTATGTGCCAATTTACAAAATATAAGGCCAATGCAAGGAAAGTTGTGTTAAATTAATTGTGTGCTTAAGAAAACTAACAAAAAGTCTAATGTTTTAAAATATAAAACATAATAAAAATATTTAAAAGATAAACATTTTAAGGCAGGGTAAATTCAAAATTAGTATATTAAAACAAATATTTTATTATTATTATTATTACTTTTTGATTTTTGGGTCACACCTGCAATTCTCAGGGGTTATTCCTGGCTCTACGCTCAGAAATTGCCCCTGGCATCCTCAGGGGACTATATGGGATGATGGGATTCAGACCAGTGACCTTCCGCATGCAAGGCAAATGCCTTACCGCTGTGCTATCTCTCCAGCCCTTAAAACAAATATTTTAAAAGACAGCAAATTTGAAAAATAGAAATGGAGGTTGGGAATGGGTGCAGAAGAAATTCAGTTTTGTGTATACAATACTGCTATTTCTGTTGCTAAAAATTGTACCTCTTCTCTTTAATTTGCTTGTAAAAGAGTAAATGTTATGCAAATAGATTGTGGAAGTATAATGTAGGGCAAGTTGAATGTCCTTACAAAACTATATAATGGAGAATGAGATATTTCATTCTAAGAGCGAGAGAAAAGCATTCTTTAAGAATGGAGTACTATTGGGCCTGGAGAGATGGCACAGCAGCGTTTGCCTTGCAAGCAGCTGATCCAGTACCAAAGGTGGTTGGTTCGAATACCGGTCCCGTGCCTGCCATGAGCTATTTCTGAGCAGACAGCCAGGAGTAACCCCTGAGCACCGCTCGGTGTGGCCCAAACACCCCCCCACCCAAAAAAAAGAATGGAGTACTATTGATATGTTAACAGTTCTGGTTTAAAAATTGATAATTGGTCACGTCTGTGAGCTTTCCTGGGCATCACTCGCCAGGGGACCTTCTTTTGCCTTCGCCCCCCATTCTGTCTGTGAGCTTTCCTGGGGCAGCACAAGGTAGGAGACCCTCCACTGCTTCGCCCCTCCCCCAGCTGTGTTTGCCAGGTTTCCTGGGATGGCACAAGGTAGGTTGTAAGGTCTCCCGGGGAGCCACTTGCCAGGGGAACTTCCTTTGCCTCCCCCATCCCTTGTTGTGTTTGTGAGCTTTCCCAGGCTACACAAGGGAGGAGACCCTCCCCTGCATCCGCCCCTACCCTGGCCGTTTCTGCAGAGGTTTCCCAGGCGGCATTTGCAAGGGGACTTTCCCCTGTGTCTGCCCCACCCCTGACCACTCCTGTGCCCCCGCTGGGACGAGATAGGAACCATAGACGAGAGGGTCTTCCAACAGAGGCCTGGAGGAGGCAGAGCTCCGCTGATTTCCAGGTAGGGGAGGAGGGCAAAGGAGCCAGTCTGAACAGCACCCCCACCTTTGTGGCTAGGTGCGGTACTGCATTGGCTAGCAGCAACAGGGGGGAACACTAACCAAGCTCCCACTAGAGGGCAAGCTAGAGGCCAAACTTCAGCCAACAGTCCCACCCAGAGCTGCAATCCAGAGAAGGGACCCAGCCCCACATCTCAGGGAGCAAAATCAGGCCGAAATCAGAAGGCACTGCTCTCCAAGTCACACGAATAAATGCATAAAAACATGGGTAAACTGAGAAGGACCCTAACAACTGGAGATATATAGAGAATTCCTAATAAGTTCCTAAGTCCACCAAAACACACAGATCCAAGAGATGAAGATTTAAAAGCAGCCATGAGAAAGGAAATGCAAGCCATGGTACAGGAAATAAGGGAATTGCTAGCCACTGAGTACAAGATATCCATGGAGGAACAAATTAGCCAAATTAAAGAAGATCTGATACAGAATATGAGAGACTCCATACAAAAGCAATTAAAGGAATTAACAGACACCATAAAAAGCCAGATGAGCAGAATCACAGAGATGGAGAAATCCATAGTAGTACTTGAAGGAAAACTGCAAACCAAAAATGATCAGGAAACCAACAAGGAATTAAGAGGCAAGGCACTGGAAGGAAAAGTCCAGTACTTAATGAACAAAGACAAAAAAATAATCTAAAAATTGTAGGTATACCAGAAGGGGAGGAAACAAGGAAAGGGGAAGAACAAGTAGTTAGGGAAACAATAGCAGAAAATTTCCTCACCCTTTGGAAAGAGGACTCCATGCAAATCCAGGAAGTGAAAAGATTTCCTAATAAAATAGACCCTAATAAACCAAGACCAAGACATATAAAAATCCAAATGGCAAAAAGAAAAAAGAAAAAAAAAGAGAGACAGATGAACTCCTTAAAGCAATAAGGGAAAAGAGTAATCTCAAGTATAAAGGAAGGAACATAAGAATCAAACAAGATCTCCCATTTGAAACAATTCAAGCAAGAAGACAGTGCAATGAAATATTTAAACGACTGAATGAAAGAAATTTTTAGCCTAGGATACAATACCCAGCAAAACTGTCATTCATATGGGATGGTAGCATAAAATCATTCTCAAACAAAAACGAACTTGCAGTATTTGTGCAAACAAAACCGTTCCTAAAAGACCTACTTAGAGACAAACTATACAATCCAAATCCCCAATTGTAACAACATCCACCCTACACAACACAACTGCACAACAGCCCTCTCTGTCAACAATCTCCCTAAATGTTAACGGACTAAACTCTCTCATTAAAAGATACATAGTAGAGAACTAGATTAAAAAACATAAACTGGACTTCTGCTGCTTGCAAGAAACACACCTACAAGTACAGGACAGGAATAGGCTTAGAATAAAAAGATGGAAATCAATCTTTCAAGCCAATGGAAAACAACAAAAAAGCAGGGACAGCCATTCTTATATCAGACAAATTCCATTCAACCTCGAGAAAGTGATCAGAGACAAAGAGGGTCACTACATACTAATCAGGGGAGCAATAGATCAAGAAGTACTAACCCTGATCAATATTTATGCACCTAATGTAGAGTCAGCAAAATGTGTGAGGCAGTTGCTCACTAACCTGGAGAAACACATAAAGGGAAATGTGATAATAGTAGGAGATTTCAATACCCCACTATCACCACTGGACAGATTCAGCAGACAGAAAAATAGCAAAGAAATAAGAGCCCTAAATAAAAAATTAGAAGATCTAGGGTTAATAAACTTAAATAGTGCCCCCCACCCCCACAAAACAGAATACACATTCTTCGCAGCTCACATGGAACCTTCTCCAGAATAGATCATGCCTTAGAATACAAATCTAACCTATATAAGACCACAAATATAAGGATTATTACAAGCACCCTATCAGATCACTATGCAACAGAGGTCAAAATTAACTGCAAGAAGAAGCAATGGAGAAAAACTAATACCTGGAGATTAAACAACATACTGCTCAATAACAGCTGGATCAAGGAGCAACTCAAGGAAGAAATAAAAAGATTCCTTGAGACTAACGATAATGAAGAGACAACTTGTCAAAATTTGTGGGACACAGCAAAAGCAGTAATTAGGGGAAAACTCATAGCAATACAGGCCTATGTCAAGAAAGAGGAAAATGACAAAATCAACAGTTCAAAGGATCATCTCAAGGATTTGGAACAACAGCAGCAAAGAAATCCAACCACAACCAGAAGGCAAGAAATAGTAAAAAACAGAGCAGAAATAAACAACATAGAAACTAAGAAAACAATACAAAAAAATCAAAGAGACCAAGAGCTGGTTTTTCAAAAAATAAACAAGATAGACAAACCACTGGCAAAACTCACAAAAAAAAGAGGGAAAATATCCAAATTAGTATGATCACAAATGAAAAGGGAGATATTACAACAGAACCCCAAGAGATACAACATATCATGAGACCATATTATGAGAAACTATACTCAGGCTAGAGAATCCAGTAGAAATCGACAGATTTCTGGAAAAATACCATCTTCCAAGACTGGAAAAGGAAAACCTTAAAAGCCTAAACAGACCAATCACTTCAGAGGAAATTGAAGAAGTAATTAAGAAACTTCCTAAGAACAAAAATCCAGGCCCAGATGTATTTACGGGTGAATTCTATCAAACAGTCTGAGAAGACTTATTACCACTTTTCCACAGGCTCTTCCAGTCCATCGCAAAAACGGGAATCCTCCCCAACTCCTTTTATAAGGCTAACATCACACTCATTCCCAAAGATGGCAAAGATACCACCAAGAAAGAAAACTACAGACCAATCTCACTAATGAACATAGATGCAAAGATACTCAAGAAAATCTTAGCAAATCGAATCCAGCACCTCTACAAAAAGATGACCCCCAGGAATGGAATGTTGGTTCAACATACACAAATCAATCATCATCATACATCAATCACATCAACAACAAGAAAGACAAAAACCACATGATCATATCAATCAATGCAGAGAAGGCATTTGACAAAATCCAACACCCTTTCATGTTGAAAACACTTTAGCAAAATAGGGTTAGAAGGAACCTTCCGCAAGATAGTTACAGCAAACTATGAAAACCCCACAGCCAACATTATCCGTAATGGTGAAAAACTAGACGCATTTCCACTAAGGTCAGGAACTAGGCAAGGCTTTCCACTCTCTCCACTCTTATTCAATATAATCTTAGAAGTCCTTGCAATAGCAATCTGACAAGAAAAGGGAATCAAAGAAATCCAAATTGAGAAAGAGGAACTCAAACTATCTCTTTTTTGCAGACGATATGATGATATACATCGAAAACCCTGAAGAGTCCACAGTAAAACTCCTAGAAACAATTAACCATTACAGCAAAGTGGCTGGATAAAAAGTGAATACACAAAAGACAGTAACATTTCTCTAAACAAATAATGAAACTGAGGATACTATTTAAAATAGTTTCAAAAAATATCAAGTACCTAGGAATCAACCTTACAAGAGAAGTGAAGGACCTATACCAGGGAAATTTCAAAACACTTTAGAAAGAAATTGAAGAGGATCTAAGGAAATGGAAGAACATCCCATGCTCATGAGTAGGTAGAATCAACATAATCAAAATGACTATACTACCCAAACTTCTATATAGATTTAATGCAATCCCCATCCAAATCCAGGCATCATTCTTTCAAGACTTAGAACAATCAGTCATAAAATTTATCTGGAACCACAAAAGACCCAGGATAGCCAAACAGATACTGAAAAACAAGAAGCTGGGTGGCATCTCTTTACCTAACCTGAAGGTATACTATAAAGCCATAGTGATCAAAACAGCATGGTACTGGAACAAAAACAGAGCCTCAGCCCAGTGGGTTAGAACAGAATTTCTAGACATAAATCCCCAGATATACAGTCAACGAATATTTGACAATAGAGCCAAGAACTTAAAATGGAACAAAGAAAGTCTCTTCAACAAATGTTGTTGGTACAACTGGAAAACTGTCTGTAAGAAACTGAAAATCAACCCATTCATCACTCCTTATACAAAATTCAACTCAAAATGGATTAAAGACCTTGAAATTAGATCAGAATCTATAAAGTTTATTGAAGAAAAAATAGGCAGATCACTCGAAGACCTGTATATTAAAAAAGTCTTTGAGGATGGAACACCAATGGCAAGGATTTTAGCATCAAACATGAATGGGATTACATCAAACTAAGACACTTCTGCATGGCAAAGGAAACCCAACTTAAAACAAGAAGATAGCTAACGGAATGGAAAAAATTTTCACACTCAACACATCAGATAAAGGGCTGATAACCAGAATATACAAAGCACTTAAAAGCTGAGTCCCCCCAAACCAAATAAAGCCATAGAAAAATGGGGAGATGAAATGAATAGACACTTCTACGAGGAAGATGAAAGATGGCCAACCAACACATAAAAACATGCTTACCTTCACTTATCATTAGGGAAATCCAAATCAAGACAACAATGAGGTACCACCTTATACTAGTGAGGATGGCTCACATCAAAAATAATGGAAACAATCTCTGTTGGTGGGGATGCGGTATGAAAGGCATTCTCATCCACTGCACGTGGGAATACCCCCTAGTCCAACATCTAATGAGAACAGTCTGGAGAGTGCTCAAGGAACTCAGAATTGAGCTCCCATTTGACCCAGCAATTGCTCTCCTAGGTATCTACCCCCAATTTGGAAGGACATTCATCCCAAAGTATGTGTGAACCCCACAATTTATCGCAGCACTCAGTTTAATAGCCCAGTCTTGGAACCAACCTCGATGTCCAACAACAGATGAGTGGATCATTAAGATGTGGTATCTATACACAATGGAATACTACATGGCAGTCAGAGATGATACAGTCACAGACTTTGCAGTAATGTGGATGGACCTAGAACATATTATTTTAAACGAAGCAAGCCAGAAGATAAAAGATAAACACAGAATGATAGCACTATTCTGAGTACCTAGAATATACACCAGATATACAACCAATATACCCCATGATTAAATAAAAGGGTGTAACAGGATAGAAACCTCAAACACAGTAATAATCACCATATACTGGGGAGTAGAGCCCAAAACAAAGGGGGAGAGAAACAACACATAGCCAGACTACACATTATATCATAAAGAAACGAGCAAGAACAGAAACAGCAGCATAGAGAGAACAGGTATGTAATTATTGTTTTACTACAAAGGCCCATAATAATTTACTAGGGATTTTATACAGGATTACAGGTAAAGTTTAAGATGGTAACTTACTGGGTCCAACGGAAACACTTCAAAACATTATATTTGAATGCCTTAACCTTACCACATTTAAAATAACTCTCAGTTTTTCTGTCCATAGGGGTTCGTGGATACAAAGTGTGAACAACCTATTGTGGTACCTCAGTGCTCAGTCACACGAGGCAACATACTTGAATCAATCAACTGCTTGAATCATATAAATGGCCGAATAAAACTCTTTAACATACCCTTTATCTCTAGATTATGCCTTCTTTTAGAACCTGAAGCACATTACCAGCCAGATCACCGAAGCAGCAACCGAGACCTAGAGATTTTTACCACAGGGCCCAAGCATTGAACCCTTTCAACCAAACTAACATGCCCTTGCTCTTATATGCTCTCTTCTCATTACTTCATATTGTTGTTGGTGGTGGTGTTTGATTGTTGATTTGTTTTGATTTGTTTTGTTTTGTTTTGTTCTTCATACTCTTTCTTCTATTCTCCCTTTTCTTCCAACTTCTCCTCCTCACTATCATCAACTCAATCTATGTCAAATAAAAACCACATGGTTACCTCCTCTATAGAAAAGGAAAGCTGACATATAGGGTGCTGTGGACAAAGCTGAAAAGGGTAAACACCTATAGAGATAGACATCACCAATACAATGGTCAGTACTCAAAATACAAAACCTATACATACCCATAAGTTGATCTATTAGTTTTCTCTTCTTACAAGTACTATACTTAGTACTCAGCGCACCTCTTGCCCTCCACACCTCTCTACATTAATATACACCTAACCTAACTTCTATATGTTTATATGTGTGAAGGGGCACACAGAGATAGGAATCCTCCTTAAGGGACAAACCTAAACCACAAACAACCCATACCTATACCCTCTATAACCCCTCCCATATACTATCCCCTCTCCCTCCTTCAGAAATCCAACTATTCCTTTACCCCTCAATCCCACCCCTGATATACCCACCATATTATAACTCTTCACCCTCAGTTCTTAATCCATTAGGCATCAAGACAGACCTACTCCAATGAGCCAGTACCCACTACCCAAGTGAAGAGACACCCACTCAAGCTCTCACCTCGTTCCCGGCAAGAAAATACAACCAACACCCCGACAGACTCATGCAGTGTGGCCCTCCTAATCACCTCTCCCTACTGTGAACTGTGGCTTGATACCGGAACTAGCTCCAAAGGACCCCCACTGCAAGAACTCTACCCAAGACCTCCCTGCATGGACCCCACACCTCACAAGGAAATCTCAAAAGACAATGGGGAAGCCTATACTTTCATCATAAGGGGTATAGGCCTATATAACACTACCTCTTATCCTGTTTCTCCACAAATGTAAAGTGATCTCCTGTATCACTTTCTTCGTTTTTCTGTTTTTTTTTTTTTCTTTTTTCTTTTCTTTTTATTCTTGTTAGTTTCTTTCTTTTGTTTTGTTTTGTTTTAGTTTTTGTTATTTGATTTGATTTGTTTTTGCTTCTTTTGGGTTACTCCTGGCAACACTCGAAGGGCGCTTCTGGCCCTATGCTGGAGAACATCCCTGGTGGGCAACGGGGATGATATGGGATGCTGGGTTCTGAGCCAACATCCTTCTACAGGAAGGACAGATGCCTGCTCTCCATGCTATCTCGCCTGGCCTCACTTTATCCCTTTAATTACGTCTTTTATTTAATTTTTTTAAGAAACTTTTTTTCCTTTAGATATGTGTGAGCATATATATTCTTAGTTTTTTTCAGGAGTCTGTTTTTTTTCTCTCCACCCCCCCAAATCCACCAGCAATATAATGTAGCACCACTTCCTCCTGTAAAGACATATTAAACAAAGGGGAAATTATACATATAAAAACAAGCTCTTATTTACTAGGGAAAAGAACTCATACTTGTTTACAACACAGGGACATCTCCCACCCTGAATGTATGTCATGTGGAAACAAATTAGGCTCCAGGGAACTAGACACTGACCTTCCAGCCTTGACTCCTGGATTCCAGACATAGAAATGACAAAATTCTCCACAACAGCTCCAGGAACCAAATCACCTCCAGGGCATTTACAATGCTGCTCTGACACCAACATGCACCAGTTTTAAATTGACCTGACAATGAGGAAATGGGAACAACTTGATCTAAGAGCAAGTTCTCCTTCCTCATCAGCTATCTATAAGACAAAATCAGAAAACATGTCACCCTTTGATCAGTGCAAAAGCCAAGATTGCTATATACAGATGACTGGTTGTTGCAACCAAGACTGGACAGTATGCATCCAGGGACCAACAACAACAACAAAAAGCTCTAGCCTAGCTTTTGGTCTATGATTTGTTCAACAAACAAGATATCAAATTTCAGAGGTCTGACTGAGACAACCGCAACTGAACGGGTCTTCAGGAAACATAATGAAAGACTTTATCCCAGGCTCCATCCTAGGAGCAACATAATGACAAGACCACCAACTACAGAAGATGGATTAAAACAACACTGAAGAAGCATAACTGCTAGAACCACAAAGAAAGACTTCATAAGCTTCATTCCTTGAGCTGCACAGCCACCAATATCTTTAAATACAGAGGCCTGAGTTTACCATCCAAGACAAAGCAGAAGTCTTCCATACACCACAAAAGCAACAAGGGGAGAGTAAATGATCATGCAAGGAGTCTATAGTTAATCCCTTGACAGCATACTTCAGGGGTGGAGAAACCCTATATCTCCTAGGCCAAGGGAATTCCCTCTATAATATCCCCAATAGTTACTGTGCTTATGCAGGGGGAAAAAGAAAAGAAAAAAAAAAGAACAAAACAATCATTTTTGCACATATTTACTTATCGATTGATCGATTTTTTGACGTCTTTATTTTAATATAGAGATTGAAGTTGACGTCTCCAATATTATTTTATTTTATCTTATCTTTCTCTTTCTTTTTGCACTGGAGCATAATTTGATTTCAGAACCGAGACTATTCTGTGGTGCTTGTCTTTATTGCTGTAGTGCTCACTGGTTATTTAATTTGATATTTTTTTCTGTATTGTTATGGTGTTTCAATTACCTTTTTCACATCCTCTCTCAAACTGAGGTTGGAAGCCTCTAGATGAACTCTGCCCATTTTCAGTGTATTTGACTTCTTTTTTTCTTTTCATTTTGTACCCCAATCTATTGCTTTTCTTTTCTTTTCTTTTCTTTTTATGTTTTTTGGGCCACACCCAGCTGTGCTCAGGGGTTACTCCTGGCTGTCTGCTCAGAAATAGCTCATGGCACGGGGGCGGGGGGGAGGGGCATATGGGACACTGGGATTCGAACCAACCACCTTTGGTCCTGGATCGGCTGCTTGCAAGGCAAACGCTGCTGTGCTATCTCTCTGGGCCCATCTATTTCTTTTCTTTCCTTCAAACAAAACCACATACCTCGATTTATCTAGCTCTGCCTCTTAAATAGAGGGGGAAACAAGGGAGGGTTCCAGGACCAAACAGATGTATGATCACTAATAGTAAGCCAGACAAAGAGGGGTCCACCTACTGTAGCAGCCAGGCGGGGTGATGGTTGATGTGATGGGGTGATGTAGAAAGGTAACTGGGATGGGGTGAGGACATATTTGGTGATGGGTATTCCCCTGATTCAATATTAATATGTACCTAAAATACTACTGTGAAAGATATGTAAGCCATTATGAAAAAAATTTTGTGGTTTTTTTTTTTTTTTTGTGGTTTTTGGGTCACACCTGGCAGTGCTCAGGGGTTATTCCTGGCTCCATGCTCAGAAATTGCTCCTGGCAGGCACGGGAGACCATATGGGACGCCGGGATTTGAACTGATGACCTCCTGCAAGAAAGCCAAACGCCTTACCTCCATGCTATCTCTCCGGCCCAAAAAAAATTTGTGTTGTAATCAAAACTTTCTTTGACTTACATGTATTATTATATTATATTAATTATATTATATGCTATGTTATGCTACTATATTATGTTATGTTAGTTTACCTCATTATGTTAATCAATTTTGTCTCTTAAATAAATTCTTACAATAAAAATATTGATAATTATGAGTAGGATAGAGGTCAGGGATCAGTCTTTTGGCTAGATAGATTACTTTGGTTGATGTGTAGAAAAAGGCTAGCTGCATATTTTGTTGGAGAAAATTTTAATATTAGCTTATTCACTTACAGATGAATTATGGATGTTCACCTAGTCCTTATTTTTAAATACAAATAGAGCTACTTGAACTAAATAATTACTAAGGTGATGACTACTGTAAACTGCTGTAATCTGTAAAGCATATATTTGCTCTTGCTTTAAATGATTTAGAGTAAATATTGAGAATTTTTTAACCTGTAAATTACTGAACTTCAGTGAAAAATTTAGAGCAATGTAGCAGTAATATAATTAAATATATTTAATATATTAAATATTGATAACTATATTTCAAATTAACAATATTTCATTAACCTAATTACTCAGGGGAGACTACTTAAATCTATCATGTACCTAGGTAAGATATAATTAGAGATTGGTAAATGGAGTAGTTTATATAATTTGAATCTACTAAAAAAATGTTCACCAGACTAAAGAAACTTTTTTGGGGGAATGGGAGGGGGTTGTTTATTTTTTCTTCGGTTTTGTGTCAAACATGGCTGTACTCCACCTTCTGCCTGCTTTTCTTATAAGCTAAGATCATACCCTCTGCACCATCTCTAAAGCCCTTAGGATAAAGAATTTAGTTAAGTAAAATATGCAATGCATGTCATTTGCCTTTGGTAGCAAACAATTTAATTGTCATTTGAAAATGCATTTTTAGATGACTAACCTCAAGTTATGGATTAGTAGAGGGTGTGAAAATTGAAATATTCACAGAACTACTGAAATACAAGTTGATGATCAAATAAATAAAGTTGTAAGGAATGTAGCACATTAGGAAAATATGCCTTTCAAAAAGGAGGTCACTGCCAAATTAGTTTTAACAGATTGGTGTGCTTTCAGTTCCAGAACCAGTATTTTTTCTAAGGCAAGCCAAAAATTTGATTATTTTCTTCTTAAAATTTGTTGATAGGAAATTAACTCATAAAATTAATTGACTGTAAGAGTATAAATACAAAATGACTCTAAGCCACAGAGGCATATATTGTTGAATTTAAGTTTTAAAACATTTTAAAGTAAGCAGAAATATACCAAAGATTAAATTGTGGTAAAAAGTAAATATTTTAATGGGAAATTTTGGAAGAAGTACAAAAGTCTAAGAGTAAATCTCAAATTAATTTGTATAGTTAGAGTTCAAACAAAAGGAAACAGTGGTCATTCAATGTAGAAAGTTTACAAGAAATAAAATCATCACTACTCAGAAAATTGAGTGACAAAGATTACCAGAGGTTCTATAACTATAGTAATAATTTACTTTTTATACAGTTGTAGACAAAAGACAAATTGAAAGAGTGTGAATAATCTTGCATTTTTCTTTATAAAAGTAAGAAATACTCTAAACTTTCTATTGTTGCTAATACACTTTTGTAATTGAATATTGTCCTCAATATTTCTACATTTTGGGGGTGGACTGTCATACCCAGGGGCTCTCAGGGGTTAGTCATAGCTCTGCGCTCAGAAATTGCTCCTGGCAGGCTCCGGGGATCATATGGGATGCTGGAATCTGAACCACCGTCCATTCTGAATTCGCTGCTTGCAAGACAATGCCTTATCGCTGTAACGCTGTGCTATCTCTCTGGCCCCATATTTCCACTTTTTTTGTCCTACTTCCAGGGCATATCTATATATTGCAAAGACAAATACACTATCCATTATAAAGCAGACAGGCAGGTAAAGCAGTCCCTTTTGTCCAAGGCAATGAATTCTTTAGATGTAATAAAACCAAGAGACTGGATTTGGAGGAGTTACTTCATCATTGATAAGAGATTCACTAGGCACCTAGCAGATCCAGAAAAGAGCAGACTCCCTACAGAGAGAAAGAAGCCTCTGGCAGGCACAAAGGCCAGGAAAGAAATACCAAAGAAGGCAATCAAGAGTCTGGAGCAATAGCACAGTGATAGGGCATTTGCCTTGCATGCGGCTGACCCAAGACAGATCTGGGTTAGAGCTCTGGCATCCCATATGGTTCTCTGAGCCAGGGGCGATTTCTGAGTGCATAGCCAGGAGTAACCCTTGAGCATCACCTGGTGTGACCCAAAAACAAAACCAAGTGTACTCTTGCCAGGGGAGATAGCCTCATGTGAGGAAAGTTGGCAAAAATAAAAAAAAAATAAATAAAACCCTATAAAAGTACATTTTGAACAAAGGTGCACATGGGCTTCCTGAGCCTAGGGACATGGACCCTACATGCGACACATACTTCCATATTTTAACTCCCTGACAAGTACAGAAGCTCTCTCTTGAGCATATTATTAAATATCTCTCTCTCTCTCTCTCTCTCTCTCTCTCTCTCTCTCTCTCTCTCTCTCTCTCTCCCCCCCCCCCCCTCTCCACTTCTCTCCTCTCCTCTCCTTTCCTCTTTTCTTTCCTGCAAAAATCAAGGCTCACAGTCCTACTAGATCATCTCATCTTTCCCTAGGGCAGTGATTCTCAAATAGTGGGGTGTTCCCCCCCCAGGAGGGGCACGAGGCTCTGTGAAGAGGGGCGCCTTTGATTCGGCAAACACTGTCATAACAAACTAAGCCCCGTGTTTATGTCTCTGTATGTCTCTGGAGCTAAGAGTTGCTGTGTCCTGCTTCAAACCCTGCTTCAAAAAGAAAGCTAGGCATTGCAAAACGTGCTCATTGTAGCTATTAATCCAGACATCACCTCTGATTCAAAAATCAGCTCAAAATATTTTATATTTTTTGTTTTGCAGGTTAATGTTTTTTTAATAAAGATACTATTTACAGTCGTGCGGGGGAGGCACGAAAAATGTTTTCTTCTTCTTAAGGGAGCATGCCAGAAAATAATTGAGAAGCACTGCCCTAGGGTGACTGGAGATGGAGAGAGAAAAAGTCAGATTCCCTTCTCAAGGCTGCTGCCTTTCTCCCCTCTCTTCTCATAAGTTACCCAGGGACATCCACCAGAATCAATTACAAGAAGAAAATATAGAGGCATCAAAAATTAAATTTTTTTAATTTATTTTTAGGCAACCAACAAGAATTCTATAATCATGGATTTATTTTAAGGTGTAAAAGTGGAAAGTAAATTAACATAAAATATTTGAAGTCTTTTTTAACTTTTCTCTATCACATTTACTCATTGATTTTTAGAACTCATTTGGAAGGCACGTGCTAAAAGTTATTGAAAACTTTTAAACTTCTTTGGTAAGAAATCAAAAATCTTAATTGTTGAGAAATTGTATCTTTTCAGTTAAAACAGAAAGTTCCTTAAACAGATGGTTGGCTTCAGGTATTGCCACAGTTTTCCATATCCTTTGTAAGTCAACAGCAGTCAATTTTACTGCTATGAAAAAGGAACAAGGATAGAATGATGAATCAGACATCATTGAATATGATTCTTAAAAGTCAATTATATTGAATAGAAATTCTATTAATTAAGCTTTCATTTTAAAAGACTGTTTTAAACATGCAAATGTTTGCCAAGGAAAAGCTGGAACATGCTGATAGAGAATAATAAAGTGTATGGCAAAAACTTAAAAATAAACTTACTCATTTTATATATGTGTGGGGTATATTTTGTGAAACATACTAATAGACAGTAAGTATTCACTTTGACATCTGCATATTTTTTCCATCAGATTGGAATTATTTTGATAGACATTTATGATGAGTACAAAGACCTGACTCCCAACTCTCAAAAAATAAAAGAAAACATAAAAATAAATACTTATAAATACAAATAACAAAAAATTTAAATACAAGTGGTTGGAAAACCTTATTTCTGTGTTATGAAGTAATTTTCCTAATTTCATACCTTGCAAGACATACTAAAAATCTGTACAAGAACTAATCTAGAACAGAAAAAATGATAGCTTTTTGTTTAAGATCTCCTTTTTTTTTTGGTTTGTTTGTTTTGTTTTTTTGCTTTTGTTTTTGTTTTTTTGGGGCCACACCCGTTTGATGCTCAAGGGGTTATTCCTGGCTAAGTGCTCAGAAATTGCCCCTGGCTTGGGGGGACCCTATGGGACACTGGGGGATCGAACCATGGTCCTGATCCTTGGCTAGCGCTTGCAAGGCAGACACCTTACCTCTAGTGCCACCTTGTCGGCCCCTAAGATATCCTTTTTGAGATAATCTAGATTATATCAGAATAGTTTCTTCCTATTGAATCACATCTAATAAACAAAACTCTTTTCAAGCAAATTTCTGGCTTTAACTGCTAATAATCTACTTCTACCCTAAGAAATTTTAAAATCAAAATAAAATGATATATAGAAACACTGAATTAACTGTATAGTGAAAATTTTACCAAAAATTATGCATCTATTCTTCCTGTGTTTCTATATTTTCTCACTTGTGCAACTATTTTACATAGGTAAATATAAGATAAACTTATATTATATTAATATAATACTTTAATTTACATTAAATATATTATCTGCATATATGTTATTAAAAGAATACTTATGTGACATACATGATATACATCCATAAATATTCCCTATATTTAAAAACATTATAACATATTACAGAGAACTATCCACCCAATTGGCAGTAACAATTTTTGTAACAATATGGGAATATAGCAATAGAAATATGGAGAATGCCTAATGTTTATAATAATATAAAATATCATGGAAAGTTTGTGAGTCAATAATAAGGTAATAAAAACATATTTGAAGAGGAGCAACATATACATAAAAGGTAAAATTGAAAAAGTTGCAATTGTCTAGCATTCTTGCACTCTATAGTATAAAATTGTGTAATTGGTATACAGTGAAAGGCCATTTATGCTATATTTGAAAGTTCTCTTTATAGCATTTAACTAATAGCAATCCCTGGAAATGGTCAAATTTTGCTTTCACTACATATTTTTCTCTGTCATTTGAAGAATATTTATTAAAGAAGAAAAATAAAGGTAAAATATCTGTTTTAGAAAGCCATTGCAACTATTCAAATAAACATGAAAAAGCCTGATCTTTTTGTAGAAAAGGAAAATTAGAACAAAGAAAATATAATTTGACTCAAAAGATTTAAAGGATATCAATCATGAAGATAAAGATAGTCTAATAAAGGATCACTAACAGTAGATGGTTGGTTGACAATTATCGTACTATTCAGCCAAATTACTGATAATGGTTAACATTTTTAATATATGAGTCTTAAAGTATTTCTAAATTCATTAAGAACATATCAATCTTACTTGATAAATCAATATTATTGACCCACTGAGCCATATTCAGTTTTCTTTATTTAACTGTCTGAAAACTGATGACCAGGAAGAAAGTTCATAATGATGAAGAGAAATGGTGACCATAAAAGTACTTAAAATAATCTAAACGTAACTTTTCTAATGGCAACAAGTGACCAATATCAATTAGGTCTTGACCTTGAACTCCCTAAAATATAATAAATTAAATAGCCTAACCCATGGTGTTTAATACCTTAATTTTATTACAATGTTTATCATGCTGCTGTGTGTGAATATATATAGAATGTATATTGAATTATAAAAAATCATTTTTTACTCTTGTCTTATAATAGATGTCACTACCTGATTGTGATAGCATAATATATAGCTTTAAAATAATGGTTGTGGAGATGGATAAGGAAAGAGCATAGGATCAAAGTCATTTAGATCCAGTAGAGTAATTACCTTACACATACTAAAACCAGGCTTGTTCCTTTGCATCACATATGATCCCCATACAACTCCAGAGTGATCCTTGAGTAAAGAGTTAGTGAAAAAGTGATTCCTGAAAAGAATCAGTGAACTAGCCCTTAGCATCATTGGCTGTGTCCCCCCAAAAAAATTAAGAAGAAAAAATGGTTATTTCTTGAACAGTAAAAGTGAAGCACTATATTTTATGTTAAAGTCAAATAAGAGTAATTCTGAGGTTTTTACAAAAAGTCTTATTTAATTTTAGGAATGTTTAAAGCATTGTTATGTATAAATAAGTACTCATTAGTTCAGTGCACTGCCATTGTTTCTCCTTAAATGGAAGTGAAGGCAACTTAACATTTTAAGATCAGAGTTTGTAAGTATTGCTTGTAATATTTTGAAGCATTGATGTATAATAGACTAACTCAGGGATGTTAACTATTTAATAGATTTAGTAGGCTTGTTTTTGTTTGTTTATTATTTTTTGAGGGAGTAGTCTCCTAAATATGGTCAGGAAACTGGGGATACTCAGCTTGATTTTGCATACCTTATGAGACAACGTGGTGCTGTTCTGGTCCAGCTGTGTCAGTAGCTATCAGGTGGTTCCCAGGACACTGTAAAGGCCTGAGAACTAAACTTAAAGGTCCCTGAATGCCATGCAAGGGAAGGGCTATCATCTCTGTCCCTATTTTTAGAAAACAAGAAATGTTTAGTTACATATACTTAAGTGATATTTTTCACTTTGTTTAGTACCACTAAAACATTTAGAACATATCTAATAATAGTGTATGTTTTTATATTCATAATTTTCAAACTTAAATTTTATTATTGTTAAGAAATAGGATCATCTATATATCAGCAGACGTTTATGTCACAGAGGTTTGTTATTCTCAGTCATTCAGAAGGGAAGACACATAATTACAAGAAATTACTTGGAATTCCTAAGGAAACAACAAAAGCTTTGAGGAGTCAGAGATATCTAAAGCAAAGCATGTCCAAAAACCTTATTATGATTCTTTTAGCTTCTTTGTTTCTTCTTCTTTTTCTTTTTTTTCAAACAGTACCACATAACTTGAATTATCTTGTTCTGCCTCATAAATTGAGGGCGAAAATGGATGGTACCAGAACCAAACAGTCGTATGAACATTGAGTAAAAATTAAAAATGTTCAGACTTGAACACCAAACTCAAAGTCAAGGACAACAGAATTGATAGACAATCTTCAACAAGCTATACACAGAGGGAACCAGTTATCCTAGCAGTCCAGGGTGCAAAGGAGGGAGATGCTGGGACCTGGGGTGGAGGGAAGACAACAGTGGTGGTGGGAATACCCATGATTCAATGCCACTATGTACCTCAAATATTACTGTGAAAGATTTATAGTTCATGTTGGTCACAATAAAATTTTAAAAATAAGAAAATAAAAAACTATAATTACTTGATAACAACAACAACAAAAGTGGATAAAGCAGGTTAGTAGATTGGATAATGCTTATAGTTTTAGTGGGATTTGAAGTTTAGCTGGTCTTGTTGTCTGGTGCCTATTTCTGTATGGTTAGGTCCTAAAATATCAGAAACCTGTGACACTTTGATAAGGTGGTGGTTGGAGAATGGGCACTAGACTGATGGGTGTAATGATGAATTGTATTTTCAGAGAAAAGATATTATTTTCTTTATGAATTAACTACTCATTATACTCAAAGTTCCATATCTGAAAGTTATAGAAATATAAAAAGCAAGAAAGATATGATAACTATAAAAGGCTTTGGCATTATTTTTATTCCTCCAAAATTAAAGGAAAAATTAAATTGTTATTACTTAAAATAGGCTTAGCTACTTGAAATCATTCAAAAGATACTTGATTTTGGCTAGCACTGCTATAGTTGATAAATTTAAGAGAACACAAAAAAACAGAAATTGCTCAATTGCCTTTTGGTTGTGATTCCAAAGGCTTTGTAAAACACATGATTGACTTATATAGATAGCTAGAGAGATAAATAGATAGATATTTACAGTAAAGGAGTACTGTTTTTCCTTTTGTCTAGTGGGATAATGATATAAGCTTTTTTATATTTCATTTTATTAAAACCATTGTGATGTAAAAAGACCTTCATAGTTGAATTTCAGAAATACAGTGAATCAGGGCCATTTCACCATCCTTGTCAAATTCCTTCCACCAATGATTCCCAGAGTGCATCTTATACTGTAACCCTCTGAACCTAAGGCCTGCTAGCATAACTGGACCATTTAAGTTTAGGTCTTTTGATTCTATTGTTGTTGACTTTGGCTTGAATTTTTAGTTCTGTCCTGTGAATATTCTCTACCAATGAATATGAGATCACTTGAAATCCTTTCTTTTTTTTCTTTCTTCTTAGTTTTATAGAAAAAATGCAGAAATATGTGGTAAAACAAAGTTTTTCATGTCCCAAGGTGATCTCATTTTTTAAAAATTATTTGTTACAAAGGAAATTTAGAAGTTATTTTATTCTTTACCTTTTACCCTCAAGTAATGTAGTACTTAGCAGATGAAATTTATTTCACATGAATTCAGGCAATAACTCTTTAAATATATTTATAAATACAAGACCCTACGAGAGCTAATTTCCTTTGCTCACATTTTTTTTTCTTTTTGGTTTTTGAGTCATACCTGGCAATGCTCAGGGGTTACTCCTGGCTCTATGCTCAGAAATCGCTCCTGGTAGGCTTGGGGGACCATATGGGATGCTGGGATTTGAACCACCAACCTTCTGCATGAAAGGCAAATGCCTTATCTCCATGCTTTTTCTCCAGCCCCACTCACATTCTACAATATTCATGAAAAAATATACAAGGACCCTCTCTTGATTAAAGGATTCATGAAAAAATGTGCCTGTCTTTCATATATTTGACATGTGTTGCCTCTTTCACTGAATTGTAGGTGTGTTTGTATGTGGCAGGTGTGCTTTCTGGAAGGCGACTGATTTAAAAAAAATTGTCTCTTGTAAAGAGCCTTCTGAAATTTCCTTGATCTCAGGGCTGGAGAGAAAGCACAGCGATAGAACATTTGTATTACATACCAGCCCAAGACAAATGATGGTTCGATTCCCAGCATCCCATATGTTCCCTTAGCCTGCCAAGAGCAATTTCTGAGCACACAGCCAGAAGTAACCCCTGAGTTTTACTGGGTGTTACCCAAAATCAAACAAACAAACGAAAAAAAAAAGATCCTTCATCTGTTCTGCCAGTTGTGGAAATGGAGAACATTGGTGGTGGGAAAGTTGCACTGGGGAAAGGGGTGTTCTTCGTATCTGAAACTCAACTACAAACAAGCTTGTAATCATGGTGCTTAAATAATGATATAAAAAATGGATTTTGTGTATCACATTTTTCTAGCAAATACACAGGTTATGAAGTCATGAAACTTTCCTATACATGGATGTACATGGAATCTATTATACTGAGTGAAATAAGTCAGAGGGAAAGATAGACACAAAATAGTTTCACTCATCTATGGATTTTAAGAAAAATGAAAGATATTCTTGCAATAATTTTTAGAAACAAAAGAGAGGAGGGCTGGAAGTTCCAGGTCACTACATGAAGCTCACCACAAAGAGTGATGAGTACAGTTAGAGAAATAACAACATTGAGAACTATCATAACAATGTGAATGAATGAGGGAAGTAGAAAGCCTGTCTAGAGTATAGGCGGGGGTGGGGTGGAGAGGAGGGAGATTTGGGACACTGATGATGGGAATGTTGCACTGGTGAAGGAGGGTGTTCTTTACATGACTTTAATCCAACCACAATCATGCTTGTAATCAAGGTGCTTAAAGATATTAATTTAAAAAACAAAAAATATACTGATTGTTGAAAGTTTCCTCATTTCGCTCCAATCCCAGTCTGTGGTTCCCATATCTGACAATTTCTTCTATTTCAAAGTTTGGAAAATTCATTTCTTCCAAATCTTTTTCAGGTACTTATAGAACCTGTGCTATGATTGTTCCCAGGTTTGGTATTAGAATATAAATTAGAAGCACTCATCATGCTGGGAAGTGTGTAAATAGAAACCCAGGGTGTGCCTGAATTTGTCAAGCCCAGCTTTCTTTTCCATCTCTTCCTTTATTCCTGGCTTGTCCATCTTCTTTCCATGTAGGAACTACCCCTTGAATACATGGGGGTTATGTGTTGGAGCCATGTGCAGAGGCAAGTGTTGTCTGGCATGTGTTATGATGTGTTCCCTAACAAAACTCTACTTACTGAATATATTGATCCGTTTGGAATATAATTATACCATGACCTTATATGTATGTCAAATCATACAATCATTTCATATTAATATATCAAATTAAGATATTCATCACTTCCAGAAATTTCCTTGTTTCAATTTGCATTGTTTCTTTTGTTTCTGATAAGAAAACCTATCTTTGACTCTTTCTTTTTAAAAAGTTTTGAGCTGCTTAATTCTGTACTGTTAACTATAGACTTCCTTGTATCACAAACCATATGTTGGAGTTCTTGTCTAAACTATATTTCAATGTTGCCTTTTTTTTTTAGAAAAATTAAAATATCTGTAAGCATTCAGCCATTCAGTAGTTTTTGTTGAACTCCACATTAACAATATAATTTTTACTTAGAAATTAAATACACAAAATGAGCAATACTCATTATAAATCTACAAGTATATAATTACATATCTAAGACTTTTAAATACCATTTCAATTTGTTTTCTCTTGAGAGAAGAATAATAAGATAAAGTTGCAGGACTTTCAAATCATGAACATATATCTTAACAGTTCGTATTACAATCTAATCCTTGAGTCAATTAATAAATTGGTTGAAATAGCAGGTTGACTACAATCTCAGATGTGCTAATTTACTTTCCTAGTATCCTTCAATTAAAACCTTAATAGAGACTTCAATTACTTGAAATTCTTTTCAGTCTTAAATATTTGTACTACTCTCTTTAATCTTCAAAGCTCCTTCGGTCTCTAGAGAAAGCACAAAAATAAAATACTTAGAAATTAGGTTAAATACAGAGAAAATAATTTCTTTTTTCTGAAAAATGAAGTCTTCCTTCCTTCTTTTCTTCCTGTCTGCCTGCCTGTCCTCCTTCTTCCTTCCTTCCTTCCTTCCTTCCTTCCTTCCTTCCTTCCTTCCTTCCTTCCTTCCTTCCTTCCTTCCTTCCTTCCTTCCTTCCTTCCTTCCTTCCTTCCTTCCTTCCTTCCTTCCTTCCTTCCTTCTTCCCTTTTTTAATTCACATTTGGGAGTTCTAAGGCTTATTTCTTCCACTGTATTCAAGGATCCCTCCTGGCAGTGCTCAAGATGCCTGAAGTTTGAACCCAGGTCAGCATTATGCTGACTCATTGTACTTTCTCTTCATCCTAAAATGACATTTTTTAAAAGACGTATTGAAATTTAAATCGCAAAGTGAATACTTTATTGGACTTTTGATTATCACTTATTTTTCTTATTCTTGTTGCAAAAATACCTTTTATACATAAGGCATTATTCTCTTTCTATTTTCTTGTTAAATAATCTGTATTAAATTAAATTTTAATTTAGATTGCTTGACACTCAAATATTTTTTCTATGTTGAAATTTACACTTTATATTTAAAATGATAAATTTTATTGTTTTTAGTCTATTTTGAGTATTCACTGTGTGAGGCATCTTTCTAAAGGTTTTATATAAAAATCTACATTTATAATTGAATTTGATAGTACCTGTTGCCAAGCAATACTTACACAATAGCATACATATTATATTTTATTACATTCTAGAGTTCAGATTTATGAAAATGGAAAGATAAAGATGTAAAGTCTACATAGCAGACAGTGTTTCAAATTTTTGAAACAAATATGGCTTCTGAGTTCCAGCAGGATTTATCCCTGGGTACTGGGCCATAAATAAAGCTTGAGGACCAATGAGTGTGGCTCTCAAACAAAGCAAAACACAACAAAATTAGATTTGAGATCAATAAAGTTAGACTTGATATCAATGGGTTAAATTTACAAATGTGTGTACCAAATATACAACTGAAAGACAAGTCTGTTCATCTGGAAATTATCTGCTTTTTATGATGCTAAGGGGATATGTGTATATATGTATATACCTATGTATATATATTTATTTTTACATATGCACAGAGATGTTGTGGGTCACACACAGCATTCTAAAGGATTTTTTTTGCCAGGATCTACTTTCTAGAATAACTCCTGGGGTGACAAAATCAAATTCTGGTTTACCACATGAAAGGTAAGCACCCTATCCACTATAATATAAGTAACTTATAAATTATAAACTTATAAATTATAAGTTATCTTTAGCTGTTTATTGAATATTTTATTAAATACATCATAATGTACATATATAATTCAACAAAGAGATTTGTTTTTAAGTCTCTGTTGTGTTATGGTGTACCTTTCTAACAAACTTCCACATCAAAATTATAATTTATTTTAAATACCAGGTACACTGGTCCTGTTGGTATTTTATAGTGAATTGTAACTTCATTTTAAAGAACTTCTTTAAGCCTACCAATTATTTTTCACCAATTTATGTGAAAATACACAGGCCTAAATCTGATTTGTTTGTTTTAACAGGTAGACATCCACACATTTTAAATATTTGCAGCCTAAAACCCACCCTGGTTTTGATTGTCATCCAAAACAACTCCCTTATATTCTCAAAAGTGTTCTTTCAGGGAAATGAATCTGTTGCTAGGAAACATGTCTGAGATTGATTCAGGAAACCTCAAGAATGCTGTAAAAATATGCACTATGCCAAATACTGGGAAGTAAGAAGCAATTTTTAAAAAGTTTTCAGCTTAGTTTAGAAGCTGTGCAAACTTAAAAAGATTGCAAGTTTGGGAAGTTACCACTTGAGAAATATTCTAATGTCTTCACTTATTCAATATAGGAGAGATAATATTCATCTTGTTAATGTTCAATTAGACACTAAAATTATTATTAATTGTAACTGGAAATAGAAAAGTTGTTTGTAGATCTTACTTTTATTGTGATTTATTATGTTTAATAAATTTCACTAATAAAATATGATCTTATTGCTTTTGTTTTGTTTTGTCTTTTTGATTTTTGAGTCACACCCAGCTGTGCTCAGGGGTTACTCCTGGCTCTATTCTCAGAAATCGCTCCTGGCAGGCTCTGGGGGCCATATGGGTTGCTGGGATTCAAACTACCGTCCTTCTGCAGGCAAGTCAAATGCACTGCCTTCATGCTATCTCTCTGGTCCCTTTTGTTTATTTTGTTTATTTTTTTATATGTTATTGCTTTAAAAAATAAAAAACCTGTGCTCTAATGTATGAGATACTTGTATACATCACAAACATCAACATACTATCTGATATTCACTATCATAGGCTTAATTCTATACTTCATCCCTTAATTGACTTATTTTACCCTATCAATATCCATTACATCTTTTCTTCTAACCACTAATTAGTAATATGGTTCAAAATTTACTATTTATATTTAGTCTATTTTTTCAGTTTGTTTAATGTACCATTATGAGTAAAATCTTACAGTTTGACTTTTTTCAAAGGCATAAATATGATTTGAAACATATATGTGATTTTAAGGACCATCAATATTACTGAACATGCAGCATTTTTTTATTTAATTAGGGTTCTTTTGTATGTTGGGGTAAATATTTAGAAATAACAAAACTGGATTTATAGACTTTATATTTTTAAATAATTGGCAGGCTTTACTTAAGCTTTATTTGTTTTGAAGATTAACTATTCATAAGATGAATGGCCCCCAACTTGTAAGGTGTCCTAATATTCTGGTCATCATTTCCTTTGAGATGCAGAAATTCTTAATTGAATTTAGTCTCATGTGTACATATTTTCTTTCACTTGATTGGTCAATGGCATTGAATTCCATAAGATGCCTCTACCTTCAATGTTATGTAGAGTTCTGCCTATTTTCTTTTTAAGGTATGTTACGGAATCTAGTCTGAAATCAAATACTTAGTGGCCTAGCAGTTTTTCCACTTGTTTTAAAGGCTTTCTTTGACTGTTTCATATTTTTCTCCTTATATAATAATTCTTAGATAATTCATAAGATCAAACTGTCCATATATGAGAATCTGTTTTTGTATTTTTAAGTTCTATTTCATTAATGTAAGAATCTCTTCATTACTGCCAGACTACTTTAATTACTATTGCTTTCCAGTAGAATTTGAAGTTGGGAAAAGCAGTATCTCCCCTTAGTCCCTCTATGATTTCTTTGGCTAAACATTGAGGGAGGCTATTATTATATATTAATTTCAGAAGTGTTTGACCTATTTCTTTTGAAAGTCTGATAGTCATTCTTACAGGGGCTGTACTGAAACTCTGCAATACTTTGGCTCTATTGTCATTTTGATAATAACAGTATTCATGATCCATTAACAGGGGATGTGTTTCTATTTCCCTGGGTCCTCTTTTATTTTATTTGATTTTGTAGCTTTCTTTAAGAGAACATTATAAGAAAAAAATAAAACATATTGAAAATGGAGAGAAGTGATGAAAAGAAACTTCATCACTAAAAGACATACAGATAATAAAAGTACATATAAAAAGAGCTTTGTTTCACTAATCATCAGAAAAATTAAAATCAAAGCAATGAGATATAATTTCATACAAGTGAAACTAGCAAACACCAATCAAAAATAAACAAAAACAACCAGGGTTAATGTGGATAAAGTGAAAATGATGTATGTGATGTCAACTGTTCCAGCCTTTTAGGAAAACAATAAATTTGCTCCTCTAAAAACTATGATTTGTTCTTACATATGATCCAGTTATTTCACTTCTTGAAATATACACCAAGAATTTCAAAACACAATTCAGAGAAGATAACTTTACTTATCTCTTCATTGAAGTATGATTTATAATATTCATAATATGGAAACAACCCAACATGTTTGAGAATAAATTAAAGGGGGAACAGCACACAATGGGTAAATTGTTGATTTCCATGCAGCACCCCCTGAGCACCACCAGTGCAGAGCTAGTAGTAACCAAGAGTGTGCCCCACCAAAACAAAAACAAATTACTGTTAAAGAAACTATAGCACATATAAACAATGACTTTAACTGTGCTTTAAAATTAAAGAATAAAACCTAGAAGGCAAAATAGTATTTTTTATTACTGAATCTTATATATTTATATAAGTACCAATGGATATAACTTCTTGTGAACTATAGTAAGTTCAATAGTAATGAGACAAACAACATTCATGCAGACTTTTGAAACACCGTTATGATGCTAATTTGAATATTAAAAATTTTACTATCTTTGAACTTCAGACATATAACAGTATCTTTTATGCTTGCGTTGTATTAAGACTACAGAGGTTCAGTCCCTTGCACATCATAAATTTCTCCTATCCCTGAGTGCAGAACAAAGTGTATGTCCTGAGCACCATCTGGTTAATCATCTAAATAAATTTCTTCTTCAGAAAGAAAATGCCTCTACTGTCCTAAAATTAATTTTAGCTAGTTAGTTGTCCAACTACTATTAATTTGCTATACATTTTTTTTACCAAGTAAGATAAAGTTGAAACCTAATTTAAAAAATAACATTTCAAGCTCATTGAAACTAAAGTTTTTAGCCTTAAAGGTAGAGAATAACTTGTATTTATATATATACTTTTTTGTGTAGATTATATTTACTGTAATCATATCCATTAATATTGTAATTAAAACAAGTTTGGCAAGGTATAACAATAATAACCATTAAACATATACTTTCTAGCAATGATAAACATGTGTATTAAGTTTCATTAGATAATTAAAATAGAAACTAGAATGACATCATTTTCTCTCTCATTCTAACTCTTGTATGTCTTCCATTATCCCCTTTTATGAAAACTTTTAAAACTCCACATTTTCACTATCATATCAGTTCTCAACTGGTTCTCTTATTTTGGGAAAGGTAAAGCTTGTAATATTTGGTCTTATATAAATGGGCTAGATGAAATCCCCTGCTTAGCACTGTCTCTTTGGTACTTCTTAGGCTCAGCAGTGCTGGGACCACCTGGATCAAACCAGGCAGCAAGCTGGAAATCATTCAGTTCTGAAGCATAGTCCTGGGTCCTTGTTCATTCTAGATTTGTCTCCAGCCTTTTGAACTATATTCCAGGCCTCAAATTCTTCACATTTAAATAAACTCCTTCTTCAAATAAAGGATTTCAAAAAGCCAAAGAAAATCTTGTAAATATACAACTTTGGTACTTTAATTTTTCCAGTTGAATATGTATAATCCGATATTATTTGTAAACTTTGCTTTGGATATTTGTGAGATTGACACTTTTTCAATTCTTATTCTTTTCTAGAAAGTCCATAAAAGGTAATTGACTACCCAACACATCTGCAGTAAAATCACCTGCTTTTGTAAATGCAATTTCAATAGCACAATTTCCTTCTGTAAGTTTCTTTTCCTTTATTCTTGTTTTATTACAGCATAAAAATTTTATAAAAATCCAAATTTAGGCAATGTCTTCTACACCATTGTTTAATCAATTCATAAAATTAAAAGTAAAAGGAATTTCTATTTTCCTGGTTGGTTACTTTAATTTTATACACATTCATCCTAAGATTGAGCTAGCTTTTTTATTTTTGGCAAAACTTATTCCTGCTCAACTAGCAATAAAAAGTTTATTAAACCTTCTTACAATGACTTCATTGTAAGATATGACAATTTTCACAATTTCTTTCAATATTTGTTGGAAATTTCATAACTATTTAGAATATTCAAACCTGCTAAGAGGATGTTTGGGAGATTGTGAAACTAGGGACAGTAGCAGAGGGTGGTAGGATTGTTGTTGGAATATTGAATGTCAGGAATAACTGTATTATGAACAACTTTAAAACTACGCTGTTTAAAATAAATGAATCTCTCGCTCTCTTCCTCTTTCCTTTATTACACTGGTTAATGGAGGGGTACCTTGAAGGTCACTCTCTCCCCTTTTGGCTCCAAGTTCTTGTCCAGAGTGATCAGTGCTAACAATCAGAGAGAGAGAGAGAGAGAGAGAGAGAGAGAGAGAGAGAGAGAGAGAGAGAGAGAGAAGAAATTTGCCTGCCCTAGAAACAGGGGAACAGAAGGAGACATCATTGGCCAGAAGGGTGCACTGGTGAAGGTTGTGATGGTATACATTGTCTTACTGAAACCCAACAATCAACAAATTTTGTAATTATAATACTTAAGTAAAGCAATAAAAAATAAAATAAAGAAATTTTATATCAAAAGACAATTCTTCATTATTCTAATTTTTTGTAAAATATGAAGTAGCTTTTAAAATAAATAATGTTATATAATAATGTTTTTTAATATTAAGATTGATTAATTCTGGTCAGAGCGATAGCGCTGTGGTAGGGCATTTGCCTTGTACACAGCTGACCCAGGATAGACCTGGGTTCTAACCCCAGTGTCCATATGGTCCCCCAAGCCAGGAGCGATTTCTGAGCACATAGCCAGGAGCAACCCCTGAGTGTTACCAGCTGTGGCCCCAAAACCAAAATAAATAAGTAAATAAATAAATAAATATTGATTAGTAAAGAAAAATATTATGTTGAGAATTTTCTTAAGTAGAAACAAAGTGGTTTTATTTTTAGAGGCATTTATCATTGATTAATTCATTCAGAAACTTAGGAGTATAAATATTGTACATATTCAGGATTTCTTTGCAAAGTGATAGTTAAATAAAATAATTCTATAACAAATGTATAATTATCAATAGTTCGGTGGCTGCCTTGCACATGGCTAACTCTGATGTGATCACTGAAATCACACATGGTCCTCCAAATATCTCCAGTAATAAGTACTGAGTCTTGAGTGCAGAGTCAGTTGTAACTCCTGACCAGTGCCTGGTGCAGCCCAAACCTCCCCCAATTTAAATACTTAAGCGAAAGTCTTTATTATCTTATGTATTACCCAGAGGACTTCCTGTAAGCAATTCTACTTATTGACAAATTTTAGTATTCTGAAATAGAAAGGGTTGCATGTTTTAATATGATGTGCTCTATATAAAGTATTTCAAATGCTCTCATATTATAGAAAACACTTATAAAAATTGATTCCAATGGGAAAATAAAATAGGAAGACTAGACATTTTAGTATACTGTAAAAAAAAAAACTACTATTGTTAGGGCACTAATAAACGTTCTACATAATAAAGAGGAATTGTTTTGTTTTACTTTGTTTTGTTTTGAGAAGATAATCAGATTTGTGTTGAATGAACTGTGACATTATATTAGAAAAATCACAAGTTATTTTGTTTTAGTTTTTTCTTCTACTTTTCATTGTCTCTCTCTCATTCTCATATTTGTTAACATGTTGGTGTAACTATTTGTTCTATCTTTATATATATGTGTGTATATATATATATATATGTGTGTGTGTGTGTATTTATATATCTACCACACACTTACCCTAGTTCTTCAGGATTCTCAAAAGTGCTACCATATATTTGTGAAGTATTAGAAATTAATTAAATGAAAGGACTTTGAGATAAGTATGAGCTTTTGTGTTATTAGTTTTGTATTTTGGATGCATAACTTGATCAAAATATTAAATATTTGTTGAGCTTTAAATTTAAGGAATTGGACAAACCATATATTATGGAATTTTAAGTCTAATTATATAGTGTCTTATGGTTCAGTTACTGATTTTATTATTATTAATACTCATTACATGGAGCATGTTTATTGCATTGTCCATTGGACCTGTAACAATGCTAACTTTAAAACACCATGGATGTCCATTGATTATTCCATCATCTATTTATACTTATCAGACTAATAAGCCACTAAGCAGACCAACAAATCTCTAACTTTTATCATAGTTTTTCCTCAGTGAGATTTCCAACTTCTTATTATATATATAACCATTTATTTACACATAATTTGGCAATAAAATCTGATTTGTGTTTAGCATTTCACCTAAATCTACCACAAATCACTTTGCACCTTTGATATTTTGCTCTTTCTTGGAGCTTTGATTTATGATTTTAAAAATAGTACCAGCTCTAGTATGCTTGGAAAGCTTTTTATATTTGCCATATATTTATTTTATAAATAATTGACATGCCTTAAGTACATTTAAAGGAATATGACATAAGTTTGGATTCAGTAAATTGTGCAACTTAACATTCCAAACATAAATGGTTAAATTTTATTGGCATAGTTTAAAATAAATATATATAATGTACAAATCATAGAATATTCTAAATTAGAAGCTTAAAATTTATTTGCACTAAATACACAACAATAATATTGTTTTCTTCAAGCTACTTGGTTTTCTTCATATCATAAAAATTACATTAATTATGCAAAAGAGATTAAAGACAAATTATTGGGAAAAATGATCATTTCAGAATCTTTGAATTGCAGATTTTAATTGAAAATTTGCCTGTAGTACACTGTTTTAAATGGACAAAGGTCCTGAACAGATTTGAGCAAGGCTGAGGTTTCAGTATCTATTGATTATGACTGATTGGTTCATTTTAATCTTCGTTAAGTATTTTCTTTTAGTTCAACCACTTGCTTTTCTATACTTTCAGCTACAGAATGCTGCATAAGTATTTTCTTTGTTCCTTCTATCTGCTGTTATAAATTTCTTTTTTTTTGTTTTTTTTTTTGGGTGGGGACCACACCCGGTGATGTTCAGGGGTTACTCCTGACTATGTGTTCAGAAATCACTCCTGGCTTGGAAGACCATATGGGACGCCAGGGGATGGAACCAAGGTCTGTCCTATATGAGCTACATGTAAGACAAATGCTCTGTGGTTGTGCCACTGCTTCAGCCCTGCTGTTTTAATTTTTAATTCCACGTTAGGTCCAAAAAATTTTAAAAATGCAGCATTCTAAAATTACAACACAATTTTATTAGCATATAAAAGAAAAATAAGTCCTGTGTGGAGGGACACTGAACAGGTCTTCATAAAGCCCAATAGGAAAAAAAGAACAGAAAATAATAAAAGTACTTAATCTGAAATGTGTTTAAAATCTATGCAAATTCTCAATGATATAGGAAAGATACTCAACACTATTCATTTTTGGGAAATCAAATCAAATTCCCAATAAAATGTCACCTCACATTTCTTATGATTTTATTATTAAAAATAACATGTTGGTGAGACTGAAAGAATAAAGGTCACAGCATAAAAGCTTAGAAATTTTTAAAAGTAAAATAAGACTTTTATGTCATTTATAAGATCTCTAAGTAGTTATGCAATATAATTAGAATCAGGATCTTGAAGAGATGTTAAGTATTACCTGTTCTTTCTATACTATAGTACTCATAGTAGCTTCGGAGTCAAAACAATCCAAATCTCTACCAATGGACAAAGAGGTAAAAATACAAAATGATAAATTACTATTCATTCTTTAAAAGAAGGAATACTTGTCATACAAATCAATATGTCTTAAATATAATATTCTATATGAAATAAGCAATAAAATACAAAAACTACAATATTCCATTAAGGTGACTTATTTATAGTAGTCAAATCTCAGGAATCGTGTAGCAAAATGGTTTTCAGGTGTTAATTGCATACACAAATATATACTGTTAAACGAGTACAACATTTTAGTAATGAAAATGAGTAATTTCTTGAAAACTGCTGAAGAAACTTCTAGAATTAAGAAAATATTTATTGTATCCGGCCTTTATTGTAATTAAAAATTATTTCACAGAGTAAATCTCAAACTGGTTTTTTTTTTGGGGGGGGGGCACACCCAGCGGTGCTCAGGGGTTACTCCTGGCTGTCTGCTCAGAAATAACTCCTGGCAGGCATGGGGGACCATATGGGACACCGGGATTCGAACCAACCACCTTTGGTCCTGGATTGGCTGCTTGCAAGGCAAACGCCACTGTGCTATCTCTCCGGGCCCTCAAACTGTTTTCTTACCATTATTAAAAAAATAAACCTAAATTAAGAATACATCTAATGATATTGAAAAATGTTTAAAAATAATTTTCTATACAAATAACTAGAATAAAGAAACATTAATTTCATAAAATAGATAATTCATAAATAGAAAATGTATCTTTCTGCCTTTTTTTTTCTGTTTTATTTATTTTCTGAGCCACACCCAATGGCAGAAATGTGTATGCCAGAGTTTAATGGTTGCCACAGGCAATGCTCAGAATATCAAGTTGAATTAACTCATATCTACTAGATTAAATTCATATCTACTAGAGGAGAAGCATGTACTCAGTCTTTTGAAATGTGTTTTCTGCTTCTACCATTATTTCATTTTAAAAGTTTTTTGGGTTTTTTTTTTTTTTAAGTTTAATACTTTCACCATCTGCCACAAGACTTCTACTCTAGCCAGCCAGGCTACTCCCACCCCCGAAGGAGATGAGCCCCGCCCAAAGTCATGAGGAAGATTATATAGGGAAAGGATCTATATATAGGGAAATGATCATTTCAGAATCTTTGAATTGCAGATTTTAATTGAAAATTTGCCTGTAGTACACTGTTTTAAATGGACAAAGGTCCTGAACAGATTTGAGCAAGGCTGAGGTTTCAGTATCTATTGATTATGACTGATTGGTTCATTTTAATCTTTGTTAAGTATTTTCTTTTATATATATATATATATATATATATGATTATATAGGGAGGATCTAGCTTTCTGATGATCCTTAAAATGATTGGCCATTTTCTAGGGGTACCTTCTTACTGCTCCCTTGTTCTTCCCTGATAGGCTACCTGGTAGTATGGCCAGGTAGCTTGGTTGGGGTCTATGGAAATTGGCTTGTGTAGATATAACATGTGGCTTATACCATGTGATCCTTACAAAATGGTGTTTCTCCCTGCTCAGAACCTGAGAAGAAGCCTGCCATGTGGCCTTTACAAAATGGCATCCCTCCTTGTTCAGAATTCAGTTACCAATAGTTCCTCCTCTTCTTATGGGCCTGTATCAAATCTTTGACTCTCCTTGAGGTTTGTCAAAAGTTATTTTAATAACAATTAATAATTAAATTATAAATTAAAACAAAAATTATTTAACATATTTTGTTCTAATTAACACACCTCTCAAATAAAACCAGACTTGGGTTTATAGGAAGTACCATTTCATCATGAATAAACCAATAATTCAAAGAGATTATAGAATATAATTTGAATAGAATAGAATTTGAATAGAATTTGTAGAAGAAATTGAGTATTGACTAGAAACTAATGGTGTAGAGGAATTTGGGTTTACAGATAAGAATTCAAAATTTAAATTTAGAATTATTGGACATCAATAAATACTACTTTTAGAATAGGTATAAGGTTAAATTATGTTATAAAATTCTGAAATTTTTGGAAATGCTGTAAAAAGATGACACTAAATCTGGATAATTAGAATTAGAATTTCTTATGCACCTTGCCATATAAATCTAGGTATGAGGTGATAATAATATGAAGTAAGAAATAATGCAGTGAGAATATATAAAGGGAAAAAATAGAGATTGCTACAAAATTCAATGAATAAATATTGGTTATTTGTTTATACTTTCTATTTCAGTATATTATCTTTTCATATTTTTCTGAACTTAATTTCTATAGTATTCAAATTAATATATTATTATAGATAATAATGAACTGAAATTAAATTCTAAATTAGTTTACACTGTTGAAAATGTGAATATGATTGACACAAAGAAACATTATATTGTTACTACAATAGGAAGTATGTTTACATTAAAACTTGATGCTTCATATGTTTTAAATTAAAATTTGATCTTGTATGAACATGAAAATATAACGAAGTTGACAAAACTGAAAAAAATTGTATAATGGCATTAGCTTTTATAAAAGCAATGGGTGTTATATTCACATTTAATATGTATAGGTTATTAAAATATAAAGAAAGCTTTATTTTTAGAAAAACATACATTTTCAAGAAAGATTTGCCTAGTATTTGACAGTTGACTATGTATTAAAAAGATTACCCTGTTTTAACATGCGTTATTAGATAACATTAAGTGTATTGCAAGTTGAAATAAAATTTATTTTCCAAAATGCAATTGTTTTAAATATTCACTAAAGAAGAGCATTATCTGACAATCACTATCATCTAAACTTTATTGCTTTCCAGATCAGTAATGGAAATGACTTTTTCTCACTTTCAGAATATTTGGGATTAAATATATGACACAAACAATAAACATAAAACAATAAGAGAAGAAAAGTAGATGTACAATATATAGATTCTGAGAGACACTTTCTTAAAAGAAAATAAGTTGACAGAGAATAAATTCAATAAGAAAAGACTTATATTTTATGAGACTGTATGTAGGAAATTAAATACATATAAGCATATATGAAACAAGAAATATAAATATTTTTTAGCATTTCTTTCAACATTTTACTGTCTACAAGATATTCAGTGTAGAACTTGGTTCATATCTATCAACCATATTTAATCCTTCAAGTATTAAAAATTATTTACATTCCATACATATTTACATTAAAATTCCCATGAGTCAGTCTAAAGAAGGTTGTACATAAATTGAATATCAATTACCAAAACCCAAATAACTGCATGTCTAGCTTTTTATTGTTTAAATGTATTCTTATTCTCTTATGTCTCATTGTTTTATTTCCAAAATACTTGTTTCCAGGCATTATATTGTATGTATATTATTATACTTAGTATTTATAACAAATTATAATTAACAAACTTCCTATAATCATTAGATATTTTTTATAAAGTGTTTAATATAGTTGTTAATTTATGTAACAGTGGTTCATTTAAATATTTGTTTTATTTTTAGGGAGCACTGCCTGCAATATTCAGGGATCACTCCTGATTTTACACTCAATTATCTCCTCAGGGAGGGTTGATGGACCATATGGAGTATCTGGTATCAAATATCAGACAAGGTGAGGCCCAATTTGCTGTACTATCACTACAGACTTTTTTTCTTTTTATTCTTCTGGGGTTGTAACTACATGCATTGGTGATGAAGGAGCCTGAGACTACTATAAATGATGTAACATGATATCTCAATTGATCAGTGCTTAAGGAGATCCAGGTATCTATAGCCACTCTTTTTCAGAGGTCAGTAGTAGTACTAAACTCAGGACTACCAATATCCTAAGCAGGTGTTCTACTACTGGAACTATCTCCCCTAATCCCCTATCACTCTCTTTTACTCAAGGCAAGTCTACATTCAGAGATCACATTTTTTCTGTTAAACTCACAAAATTAAAAAAGTTGTTAAGCCATCATATATGTGTCTGATACCACTTTGGTTTACTTTTTCTTTAAGATGTTTAAAGCTCAATATTATAAAATCATATTTTCTATGATTTTACTAATAACTTTCAATATATTTAACTAATTTACTTAACTATGAATAAATATTTTATTTATTTAACTAATAACATTTTACTAATAACTTTCAGTATATTGATCATATACACTGCATTCAGTATTTCTTTTAATTTTTTTATTTTTAAAAGACACTTCTATAATAGGTGTAAGACATCCTTGTCTAAAGTTGTGTTGAGTCATGCTCAAATTCGTGTTTAAATATGTTTTAGTAAGAATTCAAGGAAATTTGTACACTGACTAAATAAGAAACTTTATCAGGAAAACTACTGAAAACCCTGGTGAATGGGCCTAAAGCAGATGTGCTGTGATGAATAAGGAAACAATATATGTGACTTTTGGTGATCTGTATTTCTGCATGAAAAACTATACTTCTCTCTCCTATTTATTTATTCATTTATTTTGTTCCTGGGGCCATACTCGGTGGTGCTCAGAATTGTTACTCCTGGCTCTGTGCTCAGAAATCACTCTTGGCAGGCTCAAGGGACCATATGAAATGCTGGGGATTGAACCTAGGTCCATCCAGGGTCGTCTGCATACAAGGCAAATGCCCTAATGCCGTGGTATTATTTCATCCCCTTTCTCCCATTTACACACTGTATTTTGCACTATCGTTAATGGTTAAGGTATACCATGCATATCACTTTATCTCCTTTCAGAACCCAGTTGTGTGTAGAGTGAGCATTTACAACTATCAGTGTCTCAGTGGTTCCTTCTCTATCTTAACAGCACTGCTACACTTTTGGTGGCAAACTTCCTAACATAGACTGGTCCTGCTGTTCCTCATTTCTATAAGCTCTGGAAATTATTACCATATTATCTTATTTTTTCCTTACAATTCACAAATTAGTATAATTATACTGTCTATACTCTCCCTCTGACTTTTTACACATCATAATATTTTTCATATATATCCATGTACAAGTAAATTTCATGATTTCTGTTTGTTCTTAACAACTGCATATAGTATTCCACTGTGCAGATTTGCCACAGCTCCTTAATCCCCTACTGTATCCTCAAGCACTTATATTATTTCCAATATGGGGCTATGGTAAATAGTTCTGTAATGAAACTTAGAATGCAGTGAGCCTTTCTGCACTGTATTTTTATGTTCTTAGGGTATATCCCTAGGAATAGTATTGTTGAATTATATGGATGGTAAATTTCTAGTTTTTTTAGGAATATTGATATTCTTTTCCAAAAGACTGGAACTCTTTACATTCCCACTAGCAGTAAATAAGAGTCCCTTTCTCTCTGCATCCATGCCAGCACTGGTAGTTTTGTACTTTGTGATGTGTGCCAGTCTCTGTGGTGTGGGATAAAGCTTTATTGATGTTTTGATTTGCATCTCTCTATAATTAGTAATGTGAAATATATTTTCATGTGAATTTTGGACTAAGAAGGGAAAGGACAGATTCCAGGGCAAAATTATTCCTGTCAACCAAATGGAATTTTGTCCCACATTTCCCAAACACATACAAGACTCTGATCCCAATCTAATTGACATGGAAATGGATTAGAACACTTCATTGGTATAAAGGTGGCAAGTATAGCCTAATATTTGTCGATCTAAGACAGTGATATGTTACCAGTATCAGTTCTCCTGCTATGAGGAGGGAATTAACATTATTTTAACATAGGGAAAGTTGTTAAAGAAACTTGAAATAAAAAATTGTCATTTTCAGTTTCTAGAAATAACTATCAGTGAGGGAAACCTTAGCTCAAAATGGCCCATAGGTTAAATTGTTGTGTTCATCATTATCAAATCAGTCAGCCTTTTCCATTTACTTGTCTTTTTTACATATCACAAAATGTAGAAGTTTCACGGACTATAAAAAAGTTTCTTATCTAAGCAAATTATTTTATAAGCTCTTTTAAGTCACCCAAACTTTTGTCATTTAGGGGCTATTTTCACACCAAGATAGCCTGAGTGCATTTCTATACCAGGTGTAGGATTTTATGACACATAGTGACAGTGGCCTTGTTAAAGTTTTTTTAAGTTATTATTTTGCCTTCACAGATATAAATTTTCTTTAGCAGGCTTTGACAGACACACCTGGGATGCTTGAGGATACTCTCCATTGTTGTATCAAATTTTGCAAACACTGATAAATAGATTTTGCAACCATAGAGTATCAAAGTACTGATTTTTAACTCTAGTGTTTCATGTTTAAGGATTTTTCTGGCTCTGTCTTGTCCTATGCATTGCTCCTAGGACAGATAAAATTACTGAGATGGTTTGAGTTGACCAAGTCTGAGGCTAGTAATATTATGATGACATGGAAACACCAGTTCTGGCATCCACCAGTTCCCTTAGTGATTTTTCTTTATTGCACACTTATGATGAATATTCTTGGTCTTTCATATCTCTCATCTCTATGAGAATATTGATAGATAAGAGCAATAAGGATATAGATTTACTTTCCCTCTCTTGACTACTGTCTATTTCTTCTTTTATCATTGTCTCTTCTCCTTTTTCTGAGGCCCCCCCTTCTGATTGTGCTGAATCTAAAACTAAATAAATAAAATTATAATTGATATATATGTTTCTTGTCTGAGGACCTTTCTTAATTTCAAGATAATTCTTTCATTGCTTTTAATCTAATATCTCTTGCAAGGGTGGCAGGTAGTAACGTGGAATAATAGCCTAAATTAATTGGTGACAAACTTGCTTTATAAGTTTTACTCCTGTATTGCATAGTAGAAATCTTAGGAGATGAACATACCCTTCCTCTTTGGAAGTATTCTGCCCCAATATTACCCTGATTAACAAACTTCCAGAACACTCACCCATTGAAGTTCACTCACTTACTGGGGGTCTCCTCCTTCGGTTTTGGTATCTTACAGTTTATCAGCTTCATTCGACATCAGACATCAGACCTACTGCTCTATGTCCCTGTGAAGCAGGGCTAACAGAATGATTAAGAAAGCAAGACACAGGGGCCGGAAAGATAGCACAGCAGTGTTTGCCTTGCAAGCAGAAGATCCAGAACCTAAGGTGGTTGGTTCGAATCCCGGAGTCCCATATGGTCCCCCGTGCCTGCCAGGAGCTATTTCTGAGCAGATAGCCAGGCGTAAACCCTGAGCGCCGCCGGTGTGGCCCAAAAGCAAAAACAAAAACAAAAACAAAAAAATGCAAGACAGACATAAGAGTACCTGAATCACTATTTTTGTCCCTCTTCTCAGACAACTATCTCTCTAACTAAATTATTCATTACTCTTTTGGAGATTTAGGGTCACATCTGGCTTGTCCAGGGGTTACTTCTGGCTCTGAGCTCAGAAATCATCCTGGCAGACTAGGAGGTGATCATATAGGATACCGGGAATCTAACTACAGTCTGCTGCATGCAAGACAAATAAATGCCCTAGCTACTGTGCTATTCAGTTTATAGATGTCTTCATATCTGACAGAAAACATATTATGTTCAAGCAGGGATCTGTTTGGCAAGAGAACATGGGACAGTGATTAATCTAACATTTAGTCTGTTGGTTATGTATTTTAAGGGAAATTGTCCTCCCAGTTGACAGTTCCAAACAGCTTTCTAATGTTTTGTTTTGTTTTGTTTTTGTTTTTGTTGTTGTTGTCGTTTTTGTTTTGTTTTGGGACCACACCCGGCAGCGCTCAGGGGTTTCTCCCAGCTTTGCACTCAAAAGTCGCTCCTGGCTCAGAGGACCATATGGGATGCCAGGAAAATCAAACACACCTCCATCATGTGTCAGCTGTGTACAAGGCAAAATCCCTACTGCTGTGCAATCTCTCTGGCCCCATATTTAATCTCTTATACCTACATATCTCTGGGAGACTCAGAGGAGATTGATCCTTTCTGGTAGTTCTCTAGGTGATTATGACTAATAGCTGCTATTACAGATTTTAGTATCTGAATGTTTATTATGAAAATCTTGGGCAAAAGATTAAGGGTCAAGAGATCAAAATGGAGTTGTTGATTCTTGTTTTGATAGTAAATGACAAATATTTTCACCTGGAATTCTTTACAATCTTCACTTCCTTTGTGACCAATAATCCCTTTACCAGAAGATCAACAAAAGTAGCAAGAATTTGAAATTTGTCCCTCAGTCATTGTCATTCTCTTTTTTAATGATGAAACATGAAAGTCAATTAGTAATAACAGAAATCTGTATTAATTCTGTTTAACCTTGTACTTTTATGGTCAGGCACAAAATTCTTTGCCTTTAGAATCAGATATGTAAACAGTAGTTTGCATGAATTTATCACACTGTTTTAGGAGAAAGATTTTATAGAATTATATAGACTAAGCTTCATTATTCTAAAGTAATATTCAAAATAACTCAATACTTGACTGTGTGTGGAACAGTGGTAATGAAACACTTTAAAAAGCTCAGCATGCTTTTATGTGCCCTTTTATTTTCTATATTTATTTGTGCGTCCTCTTTCTATAACAAGTACAAGAATTTACCTTGCTTTCTTCAATTTGAATAATCTATATGACTTTTCAATTAATTTTTGACCTTACCTGATCTTCTTTTGACTCAGAAAAAATTCTCTGAAACTTTTCAAATACAATTTTAAATATTTTCCCCTTTCATCACTTAGAGAAATATCAGAACAAAGATTTGTATTCTGAATATGACCTGCTTATTATTTTCTCTATTCCATATTTGCAGCAAACTACTTTCAAACATGGAATACATTGCTATAAAAGGAAGTGTTCAATCTACATTAAGAGTGAAAGCTAAATGGGCCACTTGACCCCATTCCCCTTGTCATTTTTACTTCTTGCCCCTCTTCTACATTCTTATAGCAATGTTTGTATACTGGCAAAAATAATATGAATTAGCATTCAACTAATAATTACACATATTTTATATTTTCATAAAAAATAAATGATTTTATTTTTTTTCAATCTCATTAAATGTAACAATTGTCTGTGATGGAGTAATTAGTCTTCTTCCTAATCAGAATTTCTTCCTCTTTATATATGTCTATCCCGCCTGGGTTGGAAGAACATCTGAATTGGCCCCAAACCCCAACCTGTTCTCCACCATGGGGATGGGGGGTCTTTTTCTTTCCAATAAAGACCACAGGTCAGAGAAATTTCCATGGCTTTCCCAGTGCTTGCCTATATATCAGCCAGTTCTACATGCAACTACCTTGTGGTGGAAGTTCCTAAATCTGTTTCATCTTCCTAACTTGGTATGGTTTATTTTCTGTGTCAGTGTTGTTTCTAGACCTGCGTCCTCCAATTCCCCCATGACTGGGGAATGACGATACCTCTTCATATATGTATTTCTGTTTTAGTAATTATAATTTATAAGTTTACATTATTGTCATCAATATACACATAGAATAATTAATCAAAATGTTACTGGCATACAGATATATAATAAGGAACTGAACTTAAATTATTTTTTATAAATAAACATAATTGATCAATGCAGTTTTGGGAAGGCATTCTCTCAAGCAGTGATCAAGAGTCCTGGGACCATTTCTACTCTGCCAGCCAATAATCAGGGACCATTGATTAATGTGAGGGACAAAGGTTAAAGAAATGTTCTTCAGTACTGTTTTGATGATAACTCAAGCCACCTCATAGTGCAACAGGGTCATCCATGGCATACCTGAAGGTAAATGGCTTCTATGAACTTGCGCTTGACAATGCCCCAGGGAAATATGCATGGTTTAGATCACTGGAGATGGATACTGCTGCAATCAAGACAGGTGGTTTAATCATATTTAATCCATCTTTTCATCCTGATCAATTTAAAATTTTAAAAGACATAAAAACAATTCAATAAATAAATAATATTTAAGGTGCAGTCTTTGCTATTCAGAAAAATAAACAATATTATTATATAATACCATGAGCTAAAACTCGAATTTGATTATAGATATAAGTGAAAATGTAAAGTTATAAAATTCAATATAAATTGCTTTGATGAAGACTAAATGATAGCACACTGGTAGAATGTTTGCCTTGCACAAAGATGAACTAAGATGGACCAAGGTTCAACTCTGGCATCCCATATGGTCTCCCAAGCCTTTCATGACCACAGAGCCAACATTAACAGGTAAGCACTTCCCGGGTGTCGCCCACTCCTCCAAATTACTTTGATGAAAAATGTTGACCTTGTGCTAACTAAATGTTCTTAGATTAGATACAAAACAAAATAAAATGAATAGTCTAATACATAGGCTATTTTAAATTAAATTGTCTTATTTAAAAGACATAAAACATATCAAATATTGTTAATTAAACATTATTTTGATTGTTAATCTGTTCAGATCCTATAAAGAGCTCTTTTAAATTAATAACTTTAAAATTAAACAAGTGAAGAAAAATGAGTAAAAGAGCATATGGTTTAGAAAAATTTTGAGAACTCATATAAATATTTATAGGCACATCTAGTATATATTCGTTTAACAAACTCTGAGAACTTCAGCACCACAAATAATGATGAAAAAGGAAATTAAAAGTGTGAAATACAATCATATATATTAGAATGATTATGATTTAGGATTTGAGCGTGTGTATGGGAATTTACAGACAGATATACATACCACTGTTCATGCGTTAATTCTGTCTGTTTTTAAGGGGCAATCTGGGCAGTGATTGGGGGATCAGACACAGGACTGAGGCTCCAACTAGGTTCTGTCATATAACAGCAAGTAATTTAATCTTGTTCTGTCTCTTCAGGTTCTATAGTAGATATCACATGAAAGATAGCTATGCAGTTATGGGAAACAAGTGGTATACTAAAACTCTGACATATGTCTGATTGATATGAAAAATAATAGTCATTGAAGAAAGATCTTTGTTTCCACCTAGTCAATCTCTTACTTATTGTTGGAACCAGGTCATCCCAGACTTAATAAAACTAAAAAAAATGTTAAATACTTTTTTGCAAGATTAGAGATGTAATTGTCCAGTCAAGGAAACACATTTTATTCTTCTATAATAATCCTAGTTTCAACAGCCAGCATCAAATACCCCTAACCAGCAATTTTCTGTGTACACCCAAAAGGCCTGCAGAAATATAGGATGTGTGGGGCCAGAGAGATAGCATGGAGGTAAGGCATTTGCCATGTGTGCAGAAGGAAGGTGGTTCGAATCCTGGCATCCAATATGGTCCCCCAAGCCTGCCGGGGGCAATTTCTGAGCATAGAGCCAGGAGTGGCTCCTGAGCACTGCCGGGTGTGGCCCAAAAACCAAAAAAAAAAAAAAAAAAAAAAAGAAAAAGAAAGAAAAAAAAAAGAAATATAGGGTGTGTCACTGGAGACCCTCAATCACTGCTCATGTGATAATGGTGGCATCAGAGCACTTCCAGAAGTGGCCTTCTTGGCACCCAGAAATATGTTTTTCTCCCCAGAAATTCACATCGTTTGTGAAGCCTAAAGCAGAAGGGACTCCATTTTGTAAAACCATTGTTAAGTGTCCATTTAAGTCTAAAAAGGTTAAGTTCTATTCTATTTCAAAGCTAGGTTTCTATCTCAACAATAATGACAGAGACCTCAAGGCCCTATAAACTCTAAGTACAATTCTAGACATGTAGCCATAAAATGACATGATGAAACACTCTAGACAACAGGCAATCAGCTTAAAGACTTGCTGCTTCTAGCCCTATATAACATGGCTTGTGACCCCTGGAGGTTCTCTTATTGTAGGAGGTTGGCCTGATTGATTATTTTATAGCTTGTTGTTAGATGGTTGTGGCCTTGTCTTTTAACTCCATAGTCCCAGTAAGAGTTATATTTGGGGCTTGCCTTTACCCTTATCTGGACTACTTCAATGAGTCTATAGAAGTCATTGTGTTTGCTTGGGTAAGCAACCCTTGCCCTGGTCCAAGCAGAACATGGTTTGCATAGACTCAGGGATTAACTCACTGCCTGTACTCCAGGGCCTTTGGAAATCCTGACGAATTTTATATCCTTGCCATCGTTCTTCCCCAAGATCCTGTTGGGAGACCAGTGAGTAGAAACATTTTAAACACAGTACCCAATCTTCTAGAAATTCCACTACTGGTACCTGCCCTTGTTACAGCCAGCATAGTTGGATCTGCTGGGGTAGGAGCAACAGTCCTTATCAGAGGGGAGATGCAGATTAGGAAGCTCTCCGTAAAAGTAGACAATGACTGTAACTGTGGTGTACCCCAAGACCCACCCATATCTGGGAGGAGTTTTGGGAACCGGATAATAGGTGTAACTACCTGCAAGACCTCCCATTTCTGGGAGGGGTCTGGAAAAGGATAGATAAACCTCTGAGCCAGGGGATTCGGGCTTTTTGCCGTTTCTCTTTTGGCCCGGCTTGGCTTCCTGGCTTTTGGATCTTTGGGCCGCATGGAGCCCAAAGGGAAAATGGCTAACAGGAAATAAGATGCAGGGCTAGCAAAATATAGCTGAATGCTTAAAAGGTTGACATAGGCCACACACCTGTGGTGGCAAGGGCATGAATAAAGATGATTCTTCCTGATGGCTGCGTGTGAGTAAGTAATTTCACCTGGGCCTGGAACTCGCCGGCTGCATGGAGGTTGCAGAGCCACGTGGGCTGGATGGCATCCTCCACCATCCAGCCCCATCGTTAATTATTTAATGCAACATCTGGCGCTCCGAACTTTGACCTGAATCCTGAACCCAAGAAATCAGCAACAATGGTAACATTTCTGCTTTTCAGTTTAATTTTGGCTCTTGTCGGGTGCACTGAGCCCAAAACCCTGGGCCACGTGCAACCATTCTTAAAAATGGCCGACACCCCATCTGGGGGTTCAAAGGCCATTAAAACAAGAGAGGTGAAAGCTTGCATCACCTCCAGCCCAGGCCCAAAACTAAAACTTTGTTACAATAAACAAAAACCTGGGCCTCTTCAAAGACTTATTAAAAGTCTAAATTGGAAACGGAGGAGAAAAAAGACTGTATTGACAATGGACTGATTTTCTGAGAATGACCTTTGGCTTGAATTTGAATTTCGACTTTGGAAATTTCGGACTAAACTTTTAGTTTAAATCACTTGGAACTTTAAACAACCAAAGCGCCCTGTGAAGGTGTGGCCGAAAACTTGCTTGCAAAGTGCGCCCAAAGAAAAAAAAAAGCTGCGAAAAGCTCCAAGCGGCTGGGCTCGGCTCGGCTGTAATCTCGGCTGGAATCTCGGCTGGGATCGGCTTGGCTGGGCTCAGCTTTGCCCGGAAAAGCAAAAAACCTGGAATCCACCCTCCAGCGAACCGGCAGTGGGCGGCGGAACCGGCAACCTCATGGTCTACAAAACCGTCTGCGGGGCCTGAAACTAAAAGGAAGCCACGTGGTAAAATCAGCGTGGGACAAAACATCTGAACTTTAAAAGTTTACAGAAGCCACGTGGTAAGATCAGCGTGGGACAAACCAGCATCTAAAATCTAAAAATTTACAAAAGCCACATGGTGAAATCAACATGGTGAGATCAGCGTGGGACAAATTAATCATTTAAACTGTGATTTTAGGTGTAGAAACTAAGCAAATAGTCATATATTTCACTCATATTTGGTAATGGGATAAGTTTTAGCTAGTTAGTGGTTAAAAAATAAAAATAAAGGAAGGTAAAACAGCTTAGCCCAACTAAAACATCTTATTTCTAACCACCTGCATCTTTGTCTTAGTCATTTTCTTTATAATTTAAATGTGTTTTGTTGTCTTTCAAAGTTAATATTTTCAATTGCAAAATGTTTTACTGTGTATTTTAATGTACTTAGCCTGTTTTTAAAATGTATGTTATGCATGTATGCTGAAGTACTTGTGTATAGGAAAAATATAGGAACAGTGAAGTTCCCCCAATATAGTTTAAAAATATAGGAACATGAAAGTTCCGAAATAGTGCTTGGTAAAAAAGCATTAATAGAATTTTAGGTTACAGGTGTAAAGTATATTTTGCAAATGATATGTTTTTTGAAAAGGGCTGGTATATTAATTTTCACTTTATTACGTTGGCGCATGAAAATATTTAAAAAAGGGGGGAAATGTGGTGTACCCCAAGACCCACCCATATCTGGGAGGAGTTTTGGGAACCGGATAATAGGTGTAACTACCTGCAAGACCTCCCATTTCTGGGAGGGGTCTGGAAAAGGATAGATAAACCTCTGAGCCAGGGGATTCGGGCTTTTTGCCGTTTCTCTTTTGGCCCGGCTTGGCTTCCTGGCTTTTGGATCTTTGGGCCGCATGGAGCCCAAAGGGAAAATGGCTAACAGGAAATAAGATGCAGGGCTAGCAAAATATAGCTGTGCTTAAAAGGTTGACATAGGCCACACACCTGTGGTGGCAAGGGCATGAATAAAGATGATTCTTCCTGATGGCTGCGTGTGAGTAAGTAATTTCACCTGGGCCTGGAACTCGCCGGCTGCATGGAGGTTGCAGAGCCACGGGGGCTGGATGGCATCCTCCACCATCCAGCCCCATCGTTAATTATTTCATGCAACATGTAACCCCACTTTTCTTTAGGCCTACTGCAAGAGCAGGTCACCTCCTTGCAAAAGTCACTCTCCAGAACTGGCAGGGGTTAGACTTGGTCTTCCTCAAGGATAGGGGATAATGCATAGTGCTTGGGGAGCAGTGTTGCTTCTCTTCAAACAGTTTTGCTTCTCTGCATATCATATTGATGCTGCATGTTCTGTAAATTTGAGAAACATTTGCTTTTGCTCTTTTCTTGGCACCTTCAGTATTCTTTTATACTTCATGGCACTATGTTATGTTAGTTTGCACAAATAAAGGCAGTAAGTTTTTCTCTCCTTAGTGGGGATTACTTATCATGCAGACAGGGAATCTTAAAATTCAGCTAGGGGACCTCAGCCCTCTTCCAAGGATAGAGTTGAAATGGGTTGAGGTTAAATGACAGAAGCAGGTCCAGTAATAATTTGTACTGTTGCAAGTACTCTGCTAACCTCAGGAAGACTATTGAAGTGAAATGGACTAAGGAAATCAGAAATCATCTAGGAAATTCTAGATCTTCATTGACTGACCACAAGTTGGGGATGTTCTCATCATTGAGAAAAGTTATGGAGATCAGTCTCTCCCAACCCTGAAGAGAAGTGGAACAAACTCCCTTCTACCAAGATATTACTACAGAAGATGAGAGGTCCAGGTTCATAATGTTACCACTTTCTCTGCATCTTCACATCAATCAAGCCAAAGTAACTTTGATGTGATTGGTAAAATATTAATGTCTTTATTGATAAACCACTTGCTCTGTCTTAGACCAATCCTCAGAAATTCTCTGAAAATAATTGGTGCCTTATGGAGATTTCTCTAGTCATGTTGGGTTTATGCAAAGGTACAGGTCAAGTTTATTCAACCATCTGGCAAAGTTCAAGGTTAAGGTAGAGAGAAAAACTATTTTTGTCTAGCTGACTAAATTAAATATAGTCTAGAAGACTTAACTTAAAGCCCACTCCTCTTGGATAATCCTTATGATAGTGTACTTACTGGTTGTAATAGACTGTTCATGAAGGAACCAAAAGCTGTAGATGCTATGTATTTATGTATGCATGATATTCATGTATACATACATATATATGTCACACTATATATCTCAATATCAATCTATCTATCTATCTATCTATCTATCTATCTATCTATCTATCTATCATCTTTCTAGTTTGAGTAGGATAGTGGAAGCTTGAACTTTACCAGGGAGAATTTAGGCTGAGCAGAACAGTAGATGAAGCAATTATGTTCTGCAACTGAACTTAGTGGGAGTATGGGGTCCTCTCTTCCTGTAACACTTGTATAGCATTAGCGAAATTTTCCTGAGGAAGACTGGGAATGTTTCCTCACACAGGTGCCTAAATGCTCACAGAACAGGTATAGTTCTATGATACTTTGGTTTCTGTTATTTGAGTTCTGTGTCATCATCCCAGAGAGAGCTCTGATCTCCCAAGCATAGAGAGGACAATTTACTGCTCCAGGGTCTGATCATTTTAAATTATATTACTTTGTCTAAATGATCTGACCTTCTTCAGATGATGATAACTGCAAATTCAAGCCAATCAAATGCCTGGACCCTCATTAAAAGCTAAGGTAGCTCAGCCCATTTTCAGCTTATTTGATTTTTACCCCATTTTATTGCATTTCTTTTCTTCAAACAGAACCACATAACTTGAACCTTCTAGTTCTGCCTCTCAAATTGAGGGGGAAATAATGGAGGTACCAAGACCAAATAGCTGTAAGATCACTAAGTAGTAAGCTAGACACAGATGGGACCTCTTACACTAGCAGCCTGGGTGATAAGGGAGGGGGATATGGGATGCAAGCTGGGAACAGGGGGTAGAGGGAGGACAAATTTGGTGATGGGAATTCTCCTGATTCAATGTTAATATGAACCTAAAATATTATTGTGAAAGATATGTAATCCATTTTGGTCAAAATAAGAATTATTATATAAAAAGCTAAGGTAGCATGAGAGTTTACCCTTCTTATAGGTGTAGAGAGGTATATAATATTTATACATATATATTATATTTCCAAAAATAGCCAATTAAAATTAGGGAGGTTTGAGAAAATATTGATGGGCTTTTATAAATCTTGATTTATATGGAGTTAATCAACTTGGCAGATTTTATTATCTAAATTAAAAAGAACTTCCATAATTCCATTATTGTAGATTTAAATTCTCGGGTTCTAAACTCAGAACACTGGACAGAGGTGGGTCTGGAAGCAAATGGTGGCCTTGAAAATAATTCACATATACAAGCATGGAAGGAGAAATAGATTTTCAGGAGTTCCCATGCTTTTTTAACTTTGCTTCTAAGAAGCAGCAAGCTCTGAAAAGGTTTGGAAATGCAAGACAGTATTTTCCTCCCAATCCGACTATTTAATTTGAGGGATATGACCACACCCAGGGGTGGTATTTGGTGGTCTAAATACCCATCCAAAGTACTACATTTAAGGATATTTTCAACCCATGAATAACAAGCCATATAATGAGTGATTTAGAATAATATTAACCACATTAATCCCACACAAATCACATTACATTGGCTACTTAATATACCTACATTTGAAGGGACTGTTATTCAGGGTAATATGTGTGAATTTTTCCCTTAATTATTGTCTATTGTATTTTGCTGTTTACTCTAATGTATACTTTAAGATAGGAAAACCTTCCTATAAAGCTACACTCCAGAACTGAGTGTCTTCACATGAGTATTTTACCATATTTAAATGACAAAGCTACTTAATTTCCCTGCTTCATTTATTAGAGCTTTGAAAACAATGGTAGTTGTTTTCATAGCAGCTTTTTGTGGAGTGTCTTCTTTAAGCATTACTATGCTTTTATCTATTATTTTTGCAAATATTTCTTTAAATCTCTTTTTAAATTAATATCTTTATTTAAACACTTGATTACAAACATGATTGTGATTGGGTTTCAGTCATGTAAAGAACACCCCCCTTCACCAGTGCAACATTCCCATCACCAATATCCTAAAATTCCTCCTCCCCCCCCACCTCCGTCTGTACTCTAGAGCGGCTTTCTACTTCCCTATTCATTCACATTGTTATCATAGTTCTCAATGTAGTTATTTCTCTAACTACACTCATCACTCTTTGTGGTGAGCTTCATGTAGTGAGCTGGAACTTCCAGCCCCCCTCTGTTTTGTCTCTGAAAATTATTGCAAGAATGTCCTTTGTTCTTTTTTATACATACATTGAAATTTGGGGGGTCTCTACAATTACTCTGATGAAAAATAATTTTAGTAACCTATCTTCTTTTCTTTCTCTTTTTCTTTTTTCTTTTTTTTTTTTTTTCAGTTTTGGGCCAACCCAGTGATGCTTAGGAGTTACTCCTGGCTATGTGCTGAGAAATCACTCCTGACTCAGGGACCATATGGGACTCCAGGAATTGAACCCAGGTCCATCCTTGGTCAGCCTTGTGCAAGGCAAACGCCCTACCACTGAGCTATCACTCTGACCCCAAGATCCTGCATTCTTTCAAGATAAAGTGTAACTATGAACAGGAATGAAAAAAAATAGTGGGATTTAATATTTGTCTATTGTTAAAAAAGCTTAAACAGTTTTTTTTTTTCATTTTTATTTATATATTTATTTTTGGGTTTTGGGCTCCTGGCTTGGGGGACCAAATGGGGCGCCAGGGGATCGAACCCAGTTCCATCCTGGGTCAGCCATGTGCAAGGCAAATGCACTACAGCTGTGCTATCACTCAGGCCCCTGTTTATTGTTTTTAAAAGCTCTTCATTTATATTGTCCATAATGATAGCATAACAGCCAAGTGTTGGTCTTGTGCATGACCCAGGAGTACAGAGCCAGAAATAAATCCTGAGTCAGCAGGGATTGGCCCATAAAACAAACCAATAAATAAATAAATAAATAAATAAATAAATAAATAAATAAATAAATGAATAAATAAATAAAACATAAAAGAAAAAGAAAAATTAAAAAAGCTGTTTATTTAAGAGATAATGCTGGTAGAAATATAAATTGATTCTTAAAAGGAAAGCAATTTAAACCATATAAAGATTTTTAAATGATATTTAAAAAATTTTAAATGTATATTATCTTATATCTGATAATTATCTATTCCAGAGCTCAAATTTGTAATAAATCAAAGGCAAAAATCTATAGACACTATTTACAGGCATGTCTCTTATATATTTATTTATTTATTTACTTATGTTTTTTTTTTTTTTTTGCCCAGACCTGGAGATACTCTTAGGCAAGAGTATTACTAGCTATACTATAACTTAGTATAGCCACCCCCAGATTTCTAAAAAGTAAAAAAACTATATTTATGTAAGTCAACTGTTGGTGTATTATATTAGTAATATCTGTCTGATGTGTGATGGCTTATAAAAACTATTGACAAATCACTTCACACAGAAGTCATTATTTTATGTTTTAAAATGCTCTATTGTATAGAAGAAAATCTACACACAGTATAATGAAGTATAAATTATCAAATTTATGTACTTTATTAATTATATGTTATTAACTTTTTTTTGCATTTTTACATATGTTTGAAATCCACAGATAGTAGGGCTTTTGTATTCAGATTCCGGCAGGGGTCTCAAACTCGCGGCCAGCAAACGGCCCTCCGGCCCTCCGTACAACATTTTGTGGCCCTGCCCTAGAGGAATCTTTTTTTTTTTGTTTTGTTTTGTTTTGTTTTAGTTGTTTGGGTCACGTCCCCAATGTTCAAGGTTTACTACTGACTTTGCACGCAAGGATCACCCTAACTTTGCCTCCTGTGGCCCCCTGGTAAATTGAGTTTGAGGCCCCTGCCAGAGTGTATAATATGATCCCCTATTATTGCTCTGTTCTTTTCAAGCTATCTGTATTTAATCTAACATTTATTTATTCATATTTTATCTAAAACTTTGCTTGGAGGAACAAAAATAGTATGTGATGTTTTAATCAGTTTTTACCAAGATAAGTTCAAATTATCAAGTGCACAATTGCACAAGGTTCTTCAAAAATTGAGCTCTGGAGCCGAAGCAGTGGTGCAAGTGGTAAGGTGTTTGCCTTGGCACGCTAGCCTAGGACAGACTGCAGTTCTATCCCTCAGGACCATATGGTCCCCAAGCCAGGAGATATTTCTGAGCACATAGCCAGGAGTAACCCCTGAGTGTTACCAGGTGTGGCTGAAAAACCAAAAAAAAAAAAAAAAAAGTAAGCTCTAATCAACCTTTTATCGTCTTCATTTAGTGTTTCAATATTGATTTAATCTATAGTAGAGAAAACATTTCACTATACTATTTCTCAGACACATCCATTAGTGCATACATTTTTAATATATATATTGTTTTTCCCATAATAACTGTCACTACCCAACCTTTATATACAGGTAAATTAATTTATCCTATCAAAGCACCCCTCTCTGATTTTAGACTTCTGTTTTCTGGTTCCCCACAGAATTTTGATCATATGTCTGAAAAAATTATTTAAAAATGTTTTTGTGATCAATTAAAACATCTGTTTTAATACTAAGGAATGGAGAGTAAATAAAAATTATTATATTTTTACATTTTCATTATCTATGACTAGAAACATAAACTACACATTTAAACATGTAAACAGTGAAGGGGCCGGAGAGGTGGCGCTAGAGGTAAGGTGTCTGCCTTGCAAGCGCTAGCGGTTTGATCCCCTGGTGTCCCATATGGTCCCCCCCCCAAGCCAGGGGCAATTCCTGAGTGCTTAGCCAGGAGTAACCCCTGAGCATCAGATGGGTGTGGCCCAAAAAACAAACAAAAAATAAACCAAATTGTAAACAGTGAAAGAACTTTATATTTTCCATAAAGATGCAGAAACTACACTTTAGAGAAATAAGCTTTCAGATCACAAAGATTTCTGATTTATGAAGTCTATATGGGTTGTACCTTTTTCCATATCTAACCATGGATACAACAAATCTATAACTATAAATGAGTGATTCTCTCTAAAGAATAAATAGCAACTAGCTATTAGCAGAACTAAAATAGTATATAAAATTTTCTCATCAGTCTTTTATTTTTCTTTATATATATATATATATATATATATATATATTTTAGTGACAGTGATCAGATCCATGTCTCATGCATGTAAGACTTGAGTATAACCACATTCCCTTCTCAAAATCTTATTTATTTTTTTCTTTTATAATAAAATTTTAGTTGAATAACTTCTCTAAATATGTGAGATAGTTGCAAAAATTGTTATGATTAAGTTTTAGTCATGGAATGTACAACACATGTCACCAAGTTGACAATACCCACTAACATTGTCCCCAGATTTCTTCCACCTCTACTTCTTTTCTCTAACCTGCCTGCCTCTTTCTCTCTTTCTCTTTCTCTTTCTCTCTCAATTTCTCTCTCTCTCTGTCTCTCTCTCTGTCTCTCTCTCTCTCTCTCTCTCTCACACACACACACACACACACACACACACAAACTCACTCGCTCATTCACTCTCTCCCTGTCCCTGTTCTTATCCCTTTAGACACTGTGGTTTGCACTATTGTTAGTTGTTAATGAAAGGGTACCGTGCATATCACTTTATCTCCTTTCAGAACCCAATTCTTGTTCTGAGTGAGCATTTCCAACTATCATTGTCATTGAGGTCCCTTCTCTACCTTAACAGCACTGTTATACTATTGGTGGCAAGCTTCCTAACATGAAACCTATTATGGTGGTCCTCCTGACTATTATCTCTATTGTCTCTAGCTATTATTACCAAATTATCATATATATGACAACTGGAATATCATATGCATATGATGTCCCATATATCTCACATATATACATATTCCACAAACAAGTGCTATTATTCTATCTATCCTGGTCTCTTGAACTCATTTTGCCTATCATAATACTTTCCATATCCTTCACATTTATGCATATTTCATGACTATTTTTCCTAACAGCTGGATAGTATACCATTATGTAGATGTACCAGTTTCTTTATCTGTTCATCTGTTCTCAGCACTTGGGTTATTACCAGATTTTGGCTACTTTAAATAGAGCATCAATGAATATAGAAGCATACAGTGCTTTTATGCATTGTGTGTTTGGGTCCCTAGGGTATCTTCCTAGGATTGGTATTGCTGAGTCATAAAAAGCTCAATTTCTAGTCATATCATATTATTTCCTTCAAAGTCTGGACAGTTGATTCAATCTTATTTTTAAAATGCACTGCCTTTCTAAAGAGGCATAAGTTCAGAGACATATTAAATCAAAGAATGCTCTAAAAATTAGTCATCATTTTTTAAAATGATATTTCTATTAGTTTTCTCTGAAGAAATATTTCTACTCTCTGTGACTTGGTGTTATAGATTTTGTTAATTCCAATAAATTCTCTGTATATATATATGAAGATCAAAATGGAATATATATATATATATATATATATACATATAGGAGTGGGAAAACTGGGCTGGCTGTTGGTGAACTCTTTCTTCTGGTTCAATACTTACTTCGTGTTGAACTTGGGAAATCAGAGGGTACAAGGGATTTAGTCTATGGCAGCTATCTGTGAGGCAGTGTCTTGCCTGCTATATTATCTCATCTGTTCTGATCTTCAAATCTTAATGATTAAAATTTCTTTCATTTTTTTCCTGAACATAGATCAGATAAAAAAAAAGCAATTTCTTTTATTATGAAAAATAGTCCCTTCTGGGCTAATGTAAAATATCTTAGAATTTCTAGAAATGTATTCACTAAAGAAAATTGATCAATTTGCAAAAAACTAAATGAAGCAATATGTAATATAACCATTCAGGCAGAATGATATTTTGCCTACCTAAACTCCTCTTGACATTTTCATTGGGTTAAAGAATAACTCTTCATATCATGACTTAAATTTGCTTAGAGCTTCTGTAAGAGAAGTACGGGTTCTTCTTATGCAAATATTTAAAACTGTAAATAAAAACAATTGTGGAAATATATTTTGATTTATAAATTATTTGGAAGCTTGTAATGAAAAGATGAACTTTTACTTACTTTTATTTATTTATTTTTGTTTTGGGGTCATACCCAGCTTCACTCAGGAGTTACTCCTGACTGTGCAATCAGAATTTGCCCTGAGCAGGTATGGAGGACCATATGGGATGTCGGGTTTAGAACCATTGTCTGTACTGGATTGCTGCATGCAAGACAAATGCCCTCCCTCTGTGCTATCTTTCTGGCCCCTTTTACTTTTTAAGGTACTATAAATATTTATAAGGTTACTTTTCAGCATATTTTTTTTCGGGCCACACCCATTTGATACTCAGGGGTTACTCATGGCTAAGTGTTCAGAAATTGCCCCTGGCTTCGTGGGAACCATATGGGACACCGGAGGATCAAACCGCAGTCCTGCCTTGGCTAGCACTTGCAAGGCAGACACCTTACCTCTAGCGCCACCTCGCCGGCCCCTCAGCATAATATTTAATATCTTTAATGAAAATATACCTCTTGAAAAGAAAAATAACTAAAACATAGTATATTTTAGGAAAGAAAGTATATGATTTATTTAATCTTCAATATTATTGCCTTCATAAGTAAATGTTTTCTGGTTTGGTAGCTCCATTAACTAAGTTGTTATATGTTAAATAAATATAAAAATATGGCTAAGTTATATTATGCTTGACTATTTAAATGAGTTTTTATGCTGCAGTTAATTTATTTATCCAGCTTTATTACTCTTAATAATATAAATAGTATAGAATATTATATATTCTGAGTTATTCTATTGTTGGAGATTAATTACTACTCTACATATTGTTGTTTATTTTGAATATTTTTGAGGCTCTCAAAAATATTTTGTATTTTTTCCTAACTAGTAAAACTAATTTTAAAAATTCACTTTGATTTAATTAAAGTATAATTATTGTATATTTAAAAGTGAAAAAATAAGAAATGTAACGTATAAAAATCTTTAATAATCCAAGTATTTCTTCAGTGTTTTATTTTTAGTTATATTAAACTTTTCTTCTTTTTTGCAACTTACAGTATTTTTATATACTTTAAAAGTTATCTTTAGAGATTTTTTCAGGTTCAATTAAAACATTGTCTGAGAGAATATAAAGTTGACAGACTTTTAAGAATTTCCTGAAAAAAAATTTAGGGTATGGTTGGGTTTATTTTGCAAATATATTGAGAAGACTTTATTATATAATATTTTATATAGTTATAACAATATCAGGATTTGCTAAAAAGAAATCTAAACAATTAATTTATTATTCTTGATAGACACACCATTGGTGCCTAGTCTTGTCGTCCTTTTTTTTTTTTTTTTTTTTTTGAGTTTTGGGTTACACCCTGTGGTGCTCCTGTCTTTAGGCTATAAAATATCTCCAGGAAGGCTCAGGAAACATATGGGATGCCGGGAACTGTACAGGGGTCCATTTGGGGTGGCCACGTGCAAGGGAAATGTCCTACCTCTGTGCAATCACTCCATCCCCAGTCTTGTCGTCTTTGAACTAATATATATCCTTCTCTAGTCTCAACTATTTTGCAAAATGTCAATAAAGTCTAATGAAGTTCTTATCAATATTATAAAAGAGGTTTTCATGATCCTCTATGATTTTACACAAATATTTTTTATTTTTGTTTTTTGGCCACATCCCGCAGTGCTCAGTGGTTACCTTCTGGCTCTTCATTCAGAAATTTCTCCTGGCAAGCTAGGGAGACCATCTGTGATGATGGGTATTAAACCCAGGTCTATCCCAAATCAGCTGTAAGCAAGGCAAACACACTACCACTGTGCTATAACTCTGGCCCATTTTACAATATTTTTTAAAGATATTTATCTTGATGCAATATTCTGAGATTTAAAGTTAGAAAATGTTCGCAAATTGATTATCAAATGACTATCATAATTAATGTTTTCAACAAATACAATCTAGTAAGAAATTTTTTTATAAAAAATGAAATTGTATCACTATCTTATACCATGCACAACACTAAATTCAACATGGATGTAAGATATATAATGAATATTACAATTAAATTAAAATTATATAAAAGAAAAGAAACAAGTACTTCAAGCTTCAGTGTTATCTACAGTAGTTATTTGGCTCCAATGCGAACAAATAATTACGTAGGATTAAATAAAAGTAAATAAGATTATGTAGTGCAAAATCTATTGTTAATTAAACAAATAAATATTCTACTGAATGAAATAAAATATTTCTACTGCATGGTTCTGACATAGAACTATTTCCAAGATAGTTATAGTACAAAATACTTAACAATAATTTTACACAAAATGAGAGATCCTGAGCAGAAACTTTCATAAGGGCTATAAGGACACCCCCCACCCACAATGTTGATCATCGATAATCATCAGGAAAATTGCACATCAAACTTGTGAGATATCACATATATGTTGACAGCAATGGCCTATGTCTAAAAGGAGTGAAATAGTATATGTGGAATATGTCAGGGAAAAATATTTAAAAAATCAAAACATAAAATGACACTCCTCTACTGTTGGTGGAGAAGTAAGCTGGTTCAGCCTCTAACAATAGGCAAATCTGGAAATCATGTTAATAGTCAATGACAGAATGAGTAGGTCAAGGAAATATGGTATCTGTACATAATAGAGTGGATACTAGTCAACTATTAAAATATATTGAAACCTTGAATCTTGCTACAGTATTAATGGCACTGGCGAGTTTTATTCTTAAGGAAGTAAGTGAGGAAGCATACAAATTAAAATTGACCTCAATTTCAATTGATGCATGAAGAAACAAAATCCTGGGATACAAAACGTAAAATAAAAATAAAATTTCAGACTCTGCTTACAAAACGGAGGTTACTGAGAGAGTAGGAGTGATAGTACAGGTCTTATCTATAATGGAAGTAGAAAATTTGCACTTTGCTTCTGAGTGTGGCATAGCTAACATTGCACCCTAAAACAAATAAACATTTCCGGACCTTTCAGTTTGGCGAGCCAGCCAGGAGTCCTCAATTCTGCCTGGCACAGAGAGCTATGAACAGGTGTCTGGTGAGTTCTGATGTGTGTGTGTGTGTGTGTGTGTGTGTGTGTGTGTGTGTGTGTGTGTGTGTGCGCGCGCGCTTTGCTTCGTGTCTGTCTTAGTCTGAGATTATGTTGTATTCTGTGACCAGCGGAAAGCTGACTTTGTGGTGGCTTGGCTAATGTTATGAGCTCTTTGCTCGATGTGGAAACCGAGTAGAAGCAGACTTTGTTTCATAGGGGGGTTAGAGTCCCCCCGGAGGGGGGTCAGAGTCCCCCCGGGTGACTAAGGGATCTTCCACCTGATGTGTTTCCAGGTGTGTGTGGTCCTCCACCTGACGCGTATACCAGGTGGGCAGGAAAAGTTGACGAGCTTTGGCTGCTTAGGTCACAACCCTGGTGGTACCCCAGGGGTTCAGTAAGAGCGGCGGGAAGACGTTCCCGCTGCTGCTAGGAGGTTGTCTGCCTGTGATTTGTGGAGCTCAAAAACTTGGTTGTTATTAGCATAGCCGTCTGTCTAGGAATCTGTGAATTTTACAGTTGTGTCTCTGGATGTTCGTTTGACTCCCCTCTGACTGCCTCCTTTGCCTGTCCGCCTTCCTGGCGATTCTACAAGTTTGATGAGACAAATTCAATCCACCCCACTTACTCTGACACTAGAACTTTGGGAAAAGATTACTTGAACGCATTTGTTTGGGTTGTTTCCGTGTGGCGCCACTGTTTGTCTGTTTGTTTGTTTTTGTCTGTGTGTTCTATGTTTTTTTTTCTTTGGTCTAACCACGGGATGCGCGACCCCCGCCGCCCGTGGCGCTGCGAGAGGGCGCCCGAAACCCGCCTAACCCGCTCCCCACCCAACCAGGAAGCGGGCGCGTGCAAGGGCCACGCTAGGAACATGGCGGAGGGTGTTGGAGATTGCAAATCCCAGATTTCTCAAATGGCCATCAGGGACAAATTTTCCCTGGAGAATTTCTGAACTTTGCCATCCCCAATTATCCTGCCATGTGTTCAGGCCAAAAAGAGCAACTGCCGCTTTTGTTCTAGCTGAAAAAAAAAAAAAAGTGCTTTTAAACTCCAGACTGAAGGAATTCACTAAGCCCCAGGGCAAACCATTGTCCTCCCAGCCTCACCCTCACCTGGCTGGGGAATGTAGATCATTTACATATCAAAAAAAAATCTAGCTAATGGTTTGAAAAAAAACTTTGAGCCTTTAAATTTCTAACTTAAAGTTTTTTTTTTAAAAAAAATATAAGAGGATGTTGCAGATTACTGTTGTTATTTTTGTTTGTTTGTTTTTCGGTGCACTTGAAGATTTTTAGCAGCGGAACCACTGCTAAAGAATGAGTGAAGAAGTTTATTTAAAAAAAAAAAAAAAGGGAAGGAAAAGAGAAGGAGCCAAATGGTAGGGCGTTTGCCTTGCATGCAGAAAGGAAAGTGGTGTAAAAAAATTAAAAATGTGTAATAAAAAATCTGTATAATCAATCTAAATAATTATTAATATGTCTCTAGGTTAAAAAAAAAGAGTGTAAGTGTTTTTAAGCATGTTCTACCAAAAGTAGTAAGCATTCATTCTTTCTGGTTTTCAACATTAATTTGTGTAACGTAAATTGCTGGTGTTTCACTTAGAAAACTAAGTGAATTTCTATATTTAAAATCAAGCATAATTAAAATATTATTTTGCAATTTTTCATTATATGTTACCAAGAACATTAATATTTGTATCACAGAAGGTTTTATAAAATTGGTCATGGTTTTAAAAATGTATAAAATATTTCGTTGTAAAAAAAAAGATTCTAAAATTATCTAAGTAATTTAAGTAATATTTGCTTTTTCTCTTCTCCCAGAACCTTTTAGTACCATTTATATCATGGCATCATGTTGCTTTGCACAAGATACAAGCAGATGGCTTTTCTCTCTGCATGAGGAGTAGTCCTCATGCAAACAGAAAATCAAAAAAAATTAGTGAGGGGACCCCAAAGCCCTCTTTCAGAGGAATAATTGGAGTTAAGGTGGTGTGGCAAGCAGGCATCCTCAAGCATTTGGCTGAAAAGACAGGCGAGAGACTGAAATAAATGGCCTGAGTAAGGAAATTGAAGATTTTCCTAGAAGATCATCACAGCCTGTGGGCCCTGCTCTCCCCCTCAATCTCAGAAGAAGAGAATTCGAGGTCAGTCTCTTCCAAACCTGGAGAGGAGTGGAACAGACAAGTCACCTCTAAAAATTCCTGCAGAGGGTGAGATGCCCAGCCAGAAGAACCTCATGCTGAACCAACCAACTCATTAGCCAAACCTGAGTGACTGTGAAAAACCTGCAGTGTCCACAACCTATCCTCAGAAAAGCTCTGTAAGTAATGGGGGTGCCCCAGATGGAGATTTCTCCAACAGTGCTGTATATGTGCAAAGGAAAAAGCCAAGTTATTCAAATACCTGGTAAGGTACAAGGTAAAGGTGGAGAAAAAAACCATTTTTGGTAGCTAATTAAAATTCTAGTGGGCCTAACTTAAAACCCACTTCTTTGAAGTAACTTATGCAAAAATGCTCTTACTAGTTGTAAATGCGAATGTTAGTCTAACTGAAGTAACTCAAAACTGTTTATTCATAATGCTAAAATGCTTTGTTTTCTGTTGATTAATTTGTGCTATCATTACAGACAATAAGAACAGCTGTGCCATTCAAGTTGTGCTATTTACTGCTCCAAGGCCTGAGTGGGTTAAGTAATATTCCCCTGTATAATTGATCTGATCCTTTTCAGGTGTTAAAACTGCAAAAGTGAACCAGTTAACTGCTCCTTTAGAAAAATATGAGATTTCACCCTATCTAGAAATTGAAACTGCAGTCCCCTGTCAGCCTGAAGTAGCTACAGAAGATTGATCTTCGACCACGTTCCCTCTAATAACTTCTAGGGTGATGAAATCTCTAAAGCAAAATGGTCATCAGAAAAAGCTATAAGGGAAATAAGGGAAAAAGAAAGGCCACAGAATTAATAAGCCAAGTTAACTACTAAGAATAACATTATGCCTATCTATCCCAGAGGTTAAAGCAGGTAGCAAAAATTATGTTTCTCTTGGTAATGTTAAAAAGTAAAACAGTCATTAATAAAAATAAAATTTCTTCATCTCTGTCTAACCCAGTGCAGAAAAGGCAACTGGAGTTTAGGGCTTTCTACCCCAACAGCTGTTTAAGTTGCAGAAATGGTGTCAGCAGAAACCTCCTTATTTTCGTTGTGAAATTCACAGCCTATGAAAAATAAGCAACCATATGGGGCCCCGCCCAGTGCAAATGTTTTCTGAGTCTTATAATGTTTTTCTCTCCCCCCTTCCACTCTCCTAGCAGCTCGGCCGGCTGCCATCGATGCCCCCTACAAAGCCAAGTCTGAAAGGGACTCAAACAGGCATATAAGCCCCAGAAGCCGAGAGACCAGGTCCTAGTAAATCTAGTAAATCGGTACCGCTCGCAAACACTAGAGCCTATGTGGAAAGAACTGCTGTCAAGGTGAACTGCATGCTTCCTGGGTTCACGCCTTCCATCTAAAACCTGGAAAGTGGAGCACACTGAGAATCCCCTCAAGATACGGGTCCGGCGGGCACACTTCAGCCCTAATGCACTCACTGACTCTGGCAATGCTCTCCCTGGCACTTGCTAAAAAAGGGCTTAATCAGGTCATGCACCCAGATGAACTGGTGAAAAGACTATATGGAAACCCCTGTGACTGAAGGGTGGGGGCATCGAATCAATAGTAGGCTTGTGTAAAACTAGAACCGCTTACCTCTGGTCCCCTACTCCTTCCCATGTGGTGGTGGGGGAGCCGAAATGGGGGTGTAAAGCAAAACCTCAGCCTTTGCCTCCCTCTTGGGGGTGGGAGGAAAAATTGGCCTCTGGCTGTCCCTGTCTAACTAGGTAATCTAACCTTTGCTTCTTCTAGCTGTACTTATGTCAAAAGGTAGTCCTGTTTAGCTTTAAATCTTCTGTTTGCTATTCATAACAGCACCAAATCTGTAAACCTGGGTCAGGTAGGAGGTACTCAGTGCTCAGAAGTCCTGCCTGCTCCCTCTAGCCCAGGGTATTTACCTCCGGAACGGGTATAAATGTGTGGTAAAAATTTGGCTTATACATCCCAGCATTAGTGCTCAAAAGTAGCAGGTAAATTGGTAACTGGGGGAGCAGGGCTAGCAGAACTAGCGGGGCTAAACAAAAATAACAAACTCTCACAAGAGTTAATTTCAAATGTGTAAAACAGAATCAAGCACCATCAAGAGTAGCTGGCCAAGATAAAAAGCTATTAAATGGTCCCTTATGGTCTTTATGAAATGGAATTCTCCCCTATCTAATACCCCTACTGGGGCCCCTCCTAAGCCTTTTTACTTCTGGTAGCCATTGGCCCATGCAGGGTTAGCTCATGCAAATAATTATGACCAGTAATATCAGAAAGTAAAGGCCCCAAATCACATTGGCTTCTAGGATTAGAAGCCTCCAGTACAAGAAGTGGGGATTGAAAAGGGAAATCAGCCCCCCCCCAACCTTGGCGGGTGTTCCGCCCCTTAAGGAAGTCGTCACTACCTTGGCTCCACCCTTAAGGAAGTCGTCACTGCCTCGGCCCCACCTCTACCCCCACCTCACGAATCATTGGTGTTGTCCTGGCGGAAGTCCAGCCCTCAAGGACTCTCCTTCCCCTCCCACTTCCCATCCTATATAAGGGGGTGATCAGGGAAACACGTGGTCTTTTGGTTCTGTTGGGAATCCATAGACCCTGGCCATTCATAATGGTCAGTATTAAAGCATCTGCTGGAACTCATAAGCCTCTTCATTTCTCTGCGCCAGGTAACTAAATTAGGACTTCCGGACCTTTCACTACTTGGTTAAAATTATTTTAAAAATAAAATGCAATAGACTTAAATAAACAGTTATAGTGCTTTAAAAGTATTAGAGATTTTAAAAATCCCTCTGGTTGACATCTTTCTTTTCTTTCATCTAGTTAGTTGCTCACAAGAACTTAAAGAAGGTTGTGAGTTTATTGTATTCCATTTGTATTACCCCTCACTTAGGGTGGCACGCACCAGACATGACTTTTTGTCTTCCTGGGACAGTACCTTCCTCCAAAAGAATTATTTGCCAAAAGGCCCGCTTAGCAAAGTCAATCATTTGACCCTTTGCGTGGATCATTGGCAGTAATTCCAACATGGCTGTAACATTACATTTTTCTCTCTATTTGGCTACTATAGAAATCCAGTCTCAGTGCTCCTACAGACAAAGAAATGTCAGTACCAAGAGCCCGCCAAAAGCTCCCTGCTGGCTAGTTCATATAACCTGGTGCCAACAGCTTGTTTTTCTGAGTCTAGCTCTATGATGGTAAACAATTATTTCCGTCCCCCCTAAAATCTATTTTCCAGCTACTACATAAATCACCATAAATATCTCTGTCTCTCTCCTCCTGGTTTCTTGAAAAACCTGCTTTTTGCTAAACTTAAAACATCCCCAGCTCTAATTTCACTACCCTCCAGCAGAGTTCTTTCTCGCCTGAAGAATGGTCTTTTAATATGTTAATTTAAGGCTTGTTTCTCCATTATACTGCTCTCCTGCTCTTTGAGGACACCTTGCATACAAGAGTCTGTCCTTATAAAATGTCATAGGCTGAAAAATAAATTTGTCTTTCGTCCCTTGGGCGAGGGTCCTCAAACAAAGTATTTTGTGTGGTCTCATTTATTTCATATTTCATATTCGTCCACTTATGCTCCTGTTTCTCTCTCCGTGAAAGGTTCCTGGACCCCACAAAGGTTCTGCTTAGCAACACTAACCTGTCTGCAGCACATTTGGTCTATAGTGCAGATTCTGTTTCAAAGCTTCCATATAGACACAAAGCACTCAGGTTCACAATATTGGGTTACTTTTCAAACTATGAAATATGAGATATAAAACTCAATTTAGATAATACTCTTAGGCTTTGATATCAGACCAGAAACCATAAGGTATATAAAACAAAATGTAGGTAAAACACTTTATGACATTGAGACTATAGACATCATCAAGGAGGAAACATCACTCTCTAAACAAGTGGAAGCAGAGATAAAGAGATGAGACTGTATTAAGCCAAAAAGCTTCTGCACCTCAACGAAAATAGTTTCTAGGATACAAAAGCTTCCCACAGAATGGGAAAAACTATTCACCCAATATCCATCAGATAAGGGGCTAATATTGAAGACAAACAAATTACTGACAGAACTAAGCAAGAAAAGAAACATATAACCCCATCAAAAAATGGGGAGAAGAAATAAACACTTTGTCAAAGAAGAAATACAAATGGCCAAAAGACACATGAAAAAATGCTGCACATCACTAATCATCAGGGAGATACAAATCAAAACAACTATGAGGTACCATTTTACACCACAGAAACTGGCACACATCACAAAGTACAAGAACAAGCAGTGCTGTAAGGGATGTGGAGAGAAAAACAACTCTCATTCACTGCTGGTTTCAACGACAAACATCTTTATAAATATGGTGCTTAAATAAAGATATTTTAAAAAAACAATAAAAACAAAATATACTATTAGATTCATATTTGGATAAATTATAGCTAATCTACATTGACTATTGAAAAGTTATATAAAATGTTATTAGCACATTTTTATTTTCATTTTTAGTAAAAAATTAGTTTTGGAAGCCTTTTGTAAATGTCTAGTCTTAGTAAATAATTAATAGATGTTAAGTTTTAGTAAATGTTTTATTGGATTCTAGCAATATTCAATATATTTCTAGCCATTTTATTTTAATTACTAATAATATTTTAAATTTTAAATGTATCAACCTATCTTTACACTGCATTTGAAGTAGAAAATTTACATATTTTACACGCCATAATTTACACTATCTTTTTATCTGAGCTATAAGATTTACAAAAATGATTATTTTAACTATGTACTTTGACATTAATATTAGTTAGAAAATTGAAATAGTGTAAAAGATACTTAGGTATATGAGACATCCTATATTTAATTACACTGAACTACTTGAGCAATACATAGATAGATCTTCCAATGAAGTTCTCTTTAAGATAAATCATAGACATTTGCACACTAAATTTAAAAAATAAAACTTCTATATGGAATTAACACACAAACTGTGGCACAATTTACCTTAAATATCCTAACCATTTTCATTAAATGCCAATCATCAATTCATATTTCCCTATTCTTTAGTATTAATAATTTTCTCAAATTAATCTTAGAGAACTTTGTATTAAGGCTTTTTATGCTTTGAATAAATCCTTGCCCCAAATCATCTGTAAAGGTAGATTACTAGTATTTTAATTAATAATACTCTTTTACAATATTTGATAAATAATCCCACTGATATGAATTAACTTGCTCTCTAATATATTTCTAAAAATATAGATGAGATATATTTTAATATAACTGCCAGTTTTTAATAAAAAGACAAAATAGGCAAATCATAACTTATATTTATGTAATACATAACACAGTCTATAAATTAAGCAAAAAAGTGAAATTTTAAAATATATTAACAAATTTGGAGGACTCAAATAGTTTACAACTTCTTTGCATGAATAAAATCGCTATTGAAAATAAAAATCACATTTCTGAAGATTATAATTCTGAACAAAAGAATCAACACAATTCCCACTCAGTTTTTTTTTCTTCCAGGCACATTACTGTTCATATTCTAATTAGTCATTATCAAGTACTTTTTAATTATCTCAATTCTGAAACATTAAAATTTAGATCAAAGTTTTAAATGATAGTAGCAATGAATTAGCCTCCAAGAGTGTTGAGAATTTAATTTAGTATAAGAAAGCCTATTATTTTCAAATGTCACTTTTAATTAAATGAATTTTACTTCATATTACCTGAAAATACCATTTCCCATCATTTTAGAAGTAAATTGAAATATCTAATTACTGAGGGGAAAGATCAACCGATTAACAAGATGGTTTTTCTAAAGATTCCATTTGCTCTAATGACACAAAATATTAATATATTTTTGCTGCCCACACAATCCCAGAACAATTTGCAATTTTCTAAATGAGGGAACATCTTGTAAATAGTCTGTGAAGTTTCATAGAACAAACTTCACCAAAACACATGATCTTTTTCTAGTCACAGAGGTAATCATATGAGACCAACCTGAATTGAACATTTATGCAAATATCAATTAAGAGGTTGTTAGGTCTATCCAAAACAAATGCTACTCAATAAATAAATGGAATCAAATGGAATTTCTGTTAGGTTGATGAGGTGGGCAAAATTCAAAGTGTATATCCTAAAGGTTACATGAAGATTTAGCAAATTCTACAGGCTTGTTTTTGGAAGTTCAGAGATCTAGAATAAGAAAATAAAAACAAATTTCAAGTTCTCTAAATAAATACACTTTCAATTAATAGTCAGACATTAAACCAAATTCAAAAGAAAGACACTCAAAGATGCTTTGTATTGAAGCAGTGGAAAGAACTTTTGCTGTATTTTGCAAGGCAAAATAGCTTTTATTGAAACTTATTTAGAAAGATGTGAGGGAAAGAGAAAAAGTAATTGTACTAGATAGAACACAAGCTTCTCCACAATGGAAAAACAAAACAAATAAAATAGTCATAGACAAGAGTTCAAGAGGGAACACAGGCTTGAGAGCCAGCCAAGTACTATTTTCTTAAATGCAAAATTTTTCAGAAAAATAAATTGACACAATAATAGTATGGCAAGCAGTTTAAAAGTCATGACTGACAAGAGCTCCCTGGTTCATTTTGAAACTTAAACATAATTAATAAGAAGTGATGAGTTTTCAAATAATCTACCAAATTGTAGCAATTTAATGGTTTAATTCTCACTACACTCAAATGATTTAAAGCATGTTTTTCCTATGAAGTACAGGGACTAACTGTGATGTTAAATAGAAGAGGGAGATTTTTTAAAGAAAGTTTTGCTGAAAATAATCAGAAGGAATCTAATTTATATTAAAAATAGGGACTTAAATAATTATATATAGGGATTGAAATTATTATGATAATTTCTTGAGCCTATTATTATAAATTGGGTAGATAATAGGATGATAATACTTGAGAAAATAGCTTTTAAACAACTTTGGAAAAGTTAAAAATATAATGAACCAAAATAAAAACCTAAATAAAATGTAGCATAAAAAAGAAGCTAGAAAATGAATTTATCTCTATTTTTAGAATGTGATTACAGGTTAAAAATGTAAAACAAAAGTATTATTATTAACTTCTTTGTATCTACTTACAATGCATTTAATACTTGTGATATATATCATATATAAAACATTGTCTTTAGTTTTGGGGCCACACTTGGTAGTTCTCAGGGGATACTCCTAGCTCTGATCTCAGAAATTACTTCTGACAGGTTTGGGTACCATGTGGGATGCCAGATTGAAACCATGTCAGCCACATGCAAGGTAAATGCCCTACCTGTTCTGCTATCTCTCAGGCCCCAGAAAGTTTTTTTTAAACAAATTGCTCTATGCTGAGATGAAGTCCAAATGAACAGAAAAACTTTTTTTGTCAATAAACAAGGAGTAGTATCCAGATGTTGACCTGAAATCTGGACAGATACTTTTGCAAAAATAAATAATAACTATAGTGTCAATAATAATTAATATATTATATTATATTATATTATATTTATGTAGAATAATAATAATATCTACTCAATAGAATCACCAGAAATCTTATGGTAACCAAACTAACTGAGCCTAAATTATAACACAGGAGGCTCAATAGTACCAACTACAACCCAATAAATCTATAAATCTTTAGATACTGACTTTAGTAACACCACAGAGAGATATAACAATTATTTCAAATTACTTGTGCTATAGTGGTAGACATATGGCTGCAAGCAGCTAATCCAGGATGAATAGTGGTTAGAATACTGGCATCCCTAATGGTCCCCTGTACCCTCAGAAAGTATTTCTGAGTGCAGAGCAAAAGTAACCCCTGAGTGTAGTGGGGTGTGACCCAAAACAAACAAACAAACAAAAAATCAAATTACCTGTGCTGATTCAAGTTATTTATAATCTATTTACTATATGTTGTAATAAACAATATAAACTATGGTGACTTGAGTGGGAAATTGAGACATTGGTAAAGGAAAGTCACACTAGTGGAGTGACTGGCATTTCAATATTTAATGCCTAAAATGACTGTTATGAACAACTTGGTAAATCATAGTGACTTTTTTATAATTTTATTGATAGCCTCTCTGGAAGACTGAAATCCACTTTCTTCATTGGTAATCAGAATAGGAGAGCTGAGTTAGCTAAGGGAAAGAATTATAATTATCAAGGGCACTTATTCCTGACAGAACTGTCAAATAATCTTCATTTGGATGCTCTCATATAATCTGTATGTCTACAGCAAATAAGCATACATGGTCTTCAAAATAGCAAAATCAGTTTAAGAAAGAATCCTGCTGGCCCTCTCCACTATAGGGAAGCCGAATGTTTTCTTTTATAATTTTTTATTTAGGATTTTATTTTATTTTATTTTCAACTTTAATTTTCCCATTTTTTATTTAGGATTTTTATTTTATTTTCAACTTCAATTTTTCTATTTTTTATTTAGGATTTTTATTTTATTTTCAACTTCAATTTTTCCAAATAAACTTTCTCCTGTGATTCTCTGTCTTTCCTAAATTCTTGAAGCTCTCCTCAGAGGCCTGGGAAGTGAACCCCCAAAAAACTGCATTCTGAAGCTGCCCAGGAGCCAGTGAGTGAGTAAGAACTGGCTGGCTGTGGGGGTTGCCAGGCAGAGTGCTGATCGCTCTACCTGTGGAAACTCTGCCCTGCTATGCTTCTTCTGAGGACCCTGAGGACCTGAAGCGAACTCTATCGTGTGCTTCTCTGTCTTTTCTGAATTCTTGAAGCTCTCCAGAGAGGCCTGGGAAGCAAACTACCCAAAAAACTGTCATTTAGAGGGCCCAGAAGAGCATGACTATGAAGCAAAACTTCTTTCTAAGCAATAAACCCACCACACATGCAGAAAAAATCACATTACAAGCTTGACGATGGGGAAACCTCGCAGGCAAGCACCATGCACAGAGAATGGTGATGATAGCTCTGATAACCAAAAAATTTTAACCATCTGATTAACCTCTCTGATAAGAAGCTTAGAATAGAAATATGGAAGATGTTCTTAGAACTCAGGGAAAGTATAGATCGATCTGAACAGAACACAAAGACAGAAATCAGAAAACTCCAAACTGAAAAACAAATCTGAAAAACATGGTAGCTCAACTGAAAAACTCTGTGGATAGCCTCTCCAGCAGGGTAACAGCAGCTGAGGACAGAATCAACATGCTGGAAAATGAGATGTAGAAAAACTCAACACAGCAGAAGAAATTGGAAAAGAACTTTAAGACAAGCAAATAGGCCATGGAAAAAGTACTCAAGAAATATGAACAGATGAAAATAGAAGTCTTTGATAAACTCAACAAAAACAACATAAGAATCATTGGAGTCCCAGAGGCCCATGTAGGAGATCCCCAGGAAGAATCAACTGTCAAAGGCATCATCAAAAATATACTCCCAGAGTTAAAGACTCATGTAATCAAATCCTGTATGCCCAAAGAGTACCAGCTAAAAGAGACCCGAAGAAAAACACCCCAAGACACATCCTTGTTACATTGACAAATCCCACAGATATAGAATACTGAAAGCAGGAATATCAAAAAGAGAAACTATATTCAAAGGAGCATTCTTTAGACTCACAGCAGACATGTCACAAGAAACTCTCAAGGTCAGAAGACAGTGGTGGGATAGTGTGACAAGACTGAATGAAATGAATGCCTCACCTTGAATACTGCACCCAGCCTGACTCAAGTTCAGGTTTGAAGAAAGGATACATAGCTTCATGGATAAACGACATCTCAGAAACTTCACAGATGAAAAACCACCCTTAAAGGAAAAACTGAAAAGTCTACTTTAAGACAAGAGAGACCAACCAACACAGTAAACTTATCTACAAAGATGACATTAAATCCTATGACAATCATCTCCCTCAATGTCAGTGGACTAAATTCACCAATTAAAAGACACGGAGTGACAAAACGGCTCAAAAAGATGAATTCAAACTTCTGCTGCCTACAAGAAACACACCTAAATAATCAGAACAAACATAGACTCAAAATCAAAGTCTGGAGAAAAATTATCCAAGCAAACAACACCTTTAAAAAAGCTGGGATGGCCATATTAATATGTGATGACACCAACTTTATACTCAGAAAAGTGGTAAGGGGAAAAGATGGACACATTGTACTAATCAATGGATATGTGCAACAAGAAGAAATCAGACTATTAAACATATATGCAACCAATGAGAACCCAGCAAACTATGTAATACAATTATTGACAAATCTGAAAGAAGACATCAATAATAACACAATAATTGTGGGAGAGCTCAACACAGCCCTGTCAATGCTTGATAGATCAACCAGACTGAAACCCAACAAAAACATACTAGCCCTGAAAAGAGAAATGGAAGAAAGAGATTAGTAGATACACACACATACACAAACACACACACACACACATATATATATATATACACACACACACACACACACACATATATATATATATATATATATATACACTCCACCCTAAAATCCTGGATAAACATTGTCCAATGGACATGGGTCATTCTCCAGGATAGACCACATGCTGATACATAAAACATACCTTCATAAAATCAAGAGAATAGAAATCTTGCAGGCTACCTTTGCTGACCACAAGGCTCTGAAATTAGATGTGAACAACAAAGGCACACAGAAGAAAAACTTAAACAATTGAAAATTAAAGTCTTCTACTGAACAACCAAACAACCAGTGGTTCTGAGATGAAATCAAAGAGGAACTAAAAACTTTCCTAGAAACAAATGATAGTGAAGACACAAACTGCCAGAATCTATGAGACACAGCAAAAGTGGTCCTTAGAGGAAAATTTATAGTTTTGCAAGCACACATCAGGAAAGAAGAGGGGCCTACCTGAATAGCTTAATGATGCAGCTCATAGAATTATAAAGTGCTCGACAAAAGGACCCAAAAATAGGGAGGCAGAAGGAAATTACAAAGCTGAAAACAGAAATCAATGAAGTGGAAACCAAAAAAACAATCTGAAAGATCAAGGAAAGCAGAAGTTGGTTCTTCGAAAAAATAAACAAGATTGATAAACCATTGGCAAAATTCGCAAAGAAAGAGAGAGAGAAACCTGATCACCCATATTAGAAATCAAAAAGGGGAGATCACAACAGGTATTGCAGATATCCAAAGGGTAATCAGAGACTACTATGAGAAACTTTATGCTACTAAACATGAGAACCTTGAAGAAATAGAAAATTCTTGAACACTTATAACCCTTTCACGGTTAAGTAAGGAGGATGTAGCATATCCTAAACACCCCCATCACTATGGAGGAAATTGAAACTGTAATCAAAACATGTGCCCAAAAAGAAAGCCCAAGGCCCAGTTGGATTTACTAATGAATTCTTTCAACCTTTTAAGAGGAGCTACTACAATCCTAGCCAGGGCTCTTCATGAAATTGAAAAAAAAAACAAAACAAAACACAACAAACAAAAAAAAAAAAAGAACACTCCCAAATAGTTTCTATGAAGCCAACATCACCTTGACACCAAAACCAGACAGAGATGCTGCCAAAAAATAAAATTACAGAAGAATATTCCTGATTAGTGCAGATACAAAGATCTACAACAAAATCCTGGTAAATAGGATCCAATGCAACATCAAGAAGATCATACACTATGACCAAGTATATTTCATCCCTGGAATGCAAGGAAGGTTTAACATCCATAAATCTATCAACATAATACAAAACATCAAAAACAAGAAAAATAAAATCACATGATCATATTAATAGACACAGAAAAAGCATTTGATAAGGTCCAGCACCCATTATTAATCAAACTACTCCCCAGCAAAATGGGAATGAAAGGAAAACTTTCTCAATCTAGTTAACGCCCTATACTACAAGCCAATGGCCAAATATTATCCTCAATGGAGAAAAACTAAGACTTTTCTCTACATTCTGGTACAAGACAAGGCTGTCCGCTCTCACCACTCCTCTTCAACATAGTACTGGAAGTACTCTGTTATAAACGATCAGACAGGAAAAAAATATAAGAGAATGCCACATAGGAAATGTAGAAGTCAAGCACTCACTATTTGCAGATGACATGATTCTCTACATAGAAAACCCTAAAGGACTCTACCAAAAACAATAGCAAAGGGTGGCAGGCTACAAAATTAACACACAGAAATCAATGGCCTTTCTATACACCAATAATGACTAGGGAAGAGATGGACATCAAGAAGGCAATCCATTCCACATTACTTCGCCAACAAACTCAAATATCTTGGAGTCAACTTGACCAAAGACGTGAAAGACCTGATGTGTAGATAAATACCTTCACTTACCTACAGTGAAGTAAACTTGCATTTTGTACAACCATGTCCTTCTTAAAGATAGCATGGGTTTTAAAATTCTTGAATATGATTATTGCTCCTTACAAAATGAAATTATCTTGGGGCCAGAGAGATAATGCAGGGGTTACAACTCTTGCCTTGCATACAGTAGATGCCAAACAATCCCTTTAATGGCATACGATTCCCAATAAGAGTAAGCCCTGAGCATCACCAGGTGCTATCTAATTTTCTATTCCTAGCCACCATCCAGTGAAATTATTTCTTTGTTTTATTTTTAAACTGTTATTTTGTAAAAATGCATTACACATGGGGGGTGTAAAATGTTAAATGTTAACTGTGGTCTCCTGTGATTGTTTGAGCTTAGTAATTTTCTAATTTTCTCTTCCCAATTTAATTAAAGAAATCGGCAAATAGAAATCCTAGAATTAAACATCCATACTTTAAAAAAAAAAAAAAATAAACTACAAAGCCCTGCTCCAAGAAATAAGAGAAGACACACGGAAATGGAAACATATAACCTGCTCATGGATTGACAGGATTAACATAATTAAAATGGCAATACTCCTCAAAGCATTATACAGATTGAATGCAATCCCACTGACATTCTTCAAGAAGTGGATCAAACACTTATGAAGTTGATGTGGAACAAAAACACCCTCAAAATAGCTAAAGCACTTCTAGGGATAAGGAATATGGAGGTATTACTTTTCCCAACTTCAAACTGTACTACAAGCAATAATTATAAAAACAGCATGGTATTGGAATAAAGACAGACCCTCATATCAGTGGAATAGGCTTGAGTCTCATAGAATGTTCCGCAGACATACAAGAACCTAATTTTTGACAAAGGAGCAAGAAATCCTAAGTGGAGCAGGGAAAACCTCTTCAACAAATGGTGCTGGCAGAACTGGTTAGCCACTTGCAAAATAGCGAACATAGACCCCCACTTAACATCACGTACAAAGGTAAAATCCAAATGGATTAAAGATCTTGATATCAGACCTGGCAGGGATCTCAAACTTGCAGCCCGCAAGTTGTTGTGGCCATCCGTACAACATTTTGTGGTCCGTGGCCAGCCTTCAAATATGCGATTTTTGTTTGGTAAGTGAATAATCACTAATATGGCAATATTTGCAGGCCGGCCGCAAGCCACAAAATATTGTCCGGAGTGCGGCAACAACTTGCGAGGCACGAGTTCGAGACTCCTGCAAGGTATGTAGAACAACGTGTAGGTAAAACACTCCATGACATTGATACTAAAGGCATCTTTAGGGAGGAAACTGCACTTTCCAAACAAGTGGAAGCAGAGAACAACAATTGGAATACGTTAAGCTGAGAAGCTTCTGCACCTCTAAAGAAACAGTGCCCAGGATACAAGAGCCACCCAGTGTGTGGGAGAAATTGTTCACCCAATACCCATCAGATAAGGGGTAATATCCAAAATATACAGGGCACTGACAGAACTTTACAAGAAAAAAACATCTAATCCCATCAAAAAATGGGGAGAAGAAATGAACAGACACTTTCTCAAAGAAGTAATACAAATGATCAAAAGACACATGAAAAAATGCTCCACATAGCTAATCATCAGGGAGATGCAAATCAAAACAACGATGAGATACCACCTCACACCACAGAGAATGGCACACATCACAAAGAGTGAGAATAAACAGTGTTGGCGGGGATGTGGAGAGAAAGGAACTCTTATCCACTGCTGGTGGTAATGCTGTCTAGTCCAACCTCTATGGAAAGCGATATGAAAATTGCTCCAAATATTGAAAATTGAGCTTCCGTTTGACACAGCTATTCCACTCCTAGGGATATACCATAGGAACACAAGAATACAATACAAAAATCCCTTCCTCAAATTTATATTTATTGCAGCACTATTCACAATAACCAGGCTCTGGAAACAACCAAGATGCCCTTGAACAGATGAATTGCTAAAGAAACTGAGGTACATATACACAATGGAATATTATGCAGCTGTCAGGAGAGATGAAGTCATGAAATTTTCCTATACATGGATGTACATGGAATCTATCATGCTGAGTGAAATAAGTCAGAGGGAGAGAGATAGATTCAGAATAGTCTCACTCATCTATGGATTTTAAGAGAAATAACAGTCACTTTTGCAACAATCCTCAGAGACAATGAGAGGAGGGCTGGAACTCCAGCTCACTTCAAGAAGCCCACCACAAAGAGTGGTGAGTGCAGTTATAAAAATAACTACACTGAGAACTACCATAACCATGAATGAATGAGGGAACTGGAAAGCCTGTCTAGAGTACAAGTGGGGGTGGGGTGGGATGGTGGGAGATTTCCGACATTGGTGGTGGGAACGTTGCACTGGTGAAGGGGTGTATTCTTTACATGACTATAACCTAATCACAATCAGATTTTAATCATGATGTTAAATAATGGTATTATAAAAATATAAAATATACTCATATATTAAGGAAAATTAAATGCTTTGAAGGCATATGAAATCATGCTATAAGAAGTAGATGGACCAGAGAGCATTTTAAATATGCTTAGTACTCTATCTCTTGATTATTGCATAGCTTTAGAATATTTTGCACTAATAAGTTTAGCAAAAAATAATTTTTCCAAATAAAAATAAAAAATAAAAATTGAAAAAATTATAGTTGAAAATAAAATAAAAATCCTAAATAAAAATTGGGAAAAAAATTTAGACGGCATTATTTACAGTACTTTCTATGGCAGCATTTCATTCATAGAGTATTCCAACAACACATACCCCCTACAAGAGTGCATGCCTCTTTTCTTCCTTCATTACTACTCATCCCACTGTTCCACCAACTTCATTCCTTTTGAGTTACACCTTATTTTATCCAAAACAAAGATTGGCCCTGGTTTCATTGTGTGTTTAAAACTTGGATTTACCCCAAGACAGAGATTGTCTTACTTGTAAACCTGAGTGGGATTACTGCCCCACCCAGGGATGGTCCCTGTACTCAATAAAAATGGAAGTTCTGGCAGGCAGTTTGCACTCCATACTAGGTAGAAGAAGGCCAGACTGCAAGTGTTTCACCCTCAGCCTGGTTTGGATTTTTTCTTGTACAACCCTAATTTATACTTGTTCATCTGGGCTTGGAGATACTGCATGTGGGATGATTTTACAAATCCCCACATCGTGAAAAATTCAGCTCTGTAGATAATTTCACATATTTTTTGTGCTTAGGATAATTTCTTATATTTTTTTGGAGGTGGGGTTATTAGTTTATTTTTCTTTTAGTGTGTTCTATTTAAGAGGCACACCAGTGATGCTCAGTACTTCTGGTTTTGTGCTCAGAGAACAGTCTTCACTGGGCTCAGAAAATCCTGTGAGGTGCCAGGGACTGAACACAGGTTTACTGTGAACAAATCAATTGCCCTATCCACTATACTTTCTCTCCAGTTCCATGTTGATTCATTTCTTAACCCCTTACAATGCTTCTTTATATACCATATATAAGAAAAGTTATTCTGTATATGCTTGGCTCTCTCAGGCTCTTTCAGAATCCATTTACTGTAGTATAGTCTAGTTCTATCTGTGTATAAGATAATTGCATGATTTAGTCCTTTCTTTTGCAAAAGAGTATTCATTGCCTGTGTGTTTCTTAGCTTATTTGTCCAATCAACTTTTCTTGGAATTTTGAATTGCTTTTAGACTTTGGATATTATGAACAATGTTTCAAGAAACATAACAGTGCAAAAATCATTTTGAAATAGTGCTCTTGGTCACTTGGGATAGTTGCCTAGGAGTGGAATGCCTGGGTTATATGGAACTAACAATTTTTAGTTTTGGGGAAAGAATTCAAGTTGTTTATCCAAAGGATAGAACCAGGTGATGTTCTATACAGATTTCTGCTTCATTGACTGGTGTACACATAATCTTTTACAGCTCAATATACATCTCTCTCCTTTTTCTGTCTCCCTTCCCTCCTCATATTCCCTAAAATAAAATTAACTTTAAAAATAAACAAGATAGGGCCGGAAAGATAGCAGAGCGGGTAAGACACTTGCCTTGCACACAGCTGATTCAGGAAGGATGGTATTTGAATCCAGACATCTCTTATGGTCCAGTGCCTGTGAAGAGCGATTTCTGAGCATAGATCCAGGAATAACCCCTGAATACCACCGGGTGTGACCCCCCAAAAAATAAATAAACAAGATGATTTAAAAATAAAACTGAGTCCCACTGATACATTGTCTTGTTGGATTAAATGAACTCAAATTTAATCACTACCAATCATAATGTATGCATTTCACCTCAGCTTTCTTATCATCCTATCTTGGCATAAATAGCCAGAAGCTGCCCAATTTTTTATAATCATGGTGCCTTAGAAGATGCTTGGTAGTTCCAGCTATGACTTTCCTGAGAACCTTCATATTACTGCCAATGAGTTACTTGCAACCAAAAACTTGTTGCCCCAAGACTGCTTGAAATTGGTTTAAGAGCTGGTGCCAATTTCAAAGATTTTGACAACCCTAGCAATTTACCACATTGTTCAATATGCAATAATAAAAAATTGAAGAATGTTGTTATCATGTTGTTTCCTACTTTGTAATTACTTTGCAATTTTCTAGGTATTTATAACAATTACATTGAACAATCATAAGATGTTGATCTTTTATGTTCACAAGTAGGCTATGGACTATGTTTCATATTCATTGAACTTTTAAAAATCAGTAATAATTTATTACACAACTTTATGCTCACAAATGTTTTGTTTGAAAGTCTGACACAATAATTTTTTTTTTTTTTTTTTTTTGCTTTTGATCACACTCGGCAGCACTCAGGGGCTACTCCAGGCTTTACATTCAGAAACCGCTTCTGTTAGGCTCGGGGGACCCTATGGGATGCCGGGATTCAAATCATCGTCCTTCTGCATGCAAGGCAAACGCCTTAACTCCATGCTATCTCTCCAGCCCCATACACAATGATTCTTAATATTTGTAGATTCTGCATTTGTAACTTTTCCTAGTCACTAAAATACTTACAATTCTAAAATCAATACTTAAATTCTTTAATAATTTAAAGATATTTATATTCACAAAAAGAGAAACATGAGTCACCCAATACAGTTTCCCAGGTAAGGTGAAACAAGTCAATGATTCCTTCTTAGATCTATAAAAGATATACATTTTTGTGATCTAATTAATGCCAAGTTTCTCTTATATTTGCTTTTTTTGATAATATAAATTTTATAAAGGGCTTTCAAGAAGAGTGATGAAGTGTTGCTTACTCATATTCAAAATGCTTTGGTGTATCTTACTGAGAAAATATGTGTTAGATAAGCTTCCAGGCACAAGTTTTATTATTACCAACAATTATTTTAAGGTAAAGTATTTAAATTTTATTTAAAAAGACACATATAAAGCCCAGTTAAGTATCCAAAGAGTGTGAATAAGATTATCAGGGATTTTTTCTCTAGATTTCCTCTAAGTGTAATAATTATATATTCACAACTTTATTATTATTTTTGGGGGGTTTTCAGCCACACCTGATGGCACTCAGGAGTTACTTCTGAGCATTCAGAAATCACTCCTGGCCTGGGGGACCATATGAGTTGCTGGGGATCGAACCACTGTCTATACTAGGCTACCATGGGCAAGGTCTTACCCCTTGTGCCACTGCTCTGGCCCCATATCTTTTGCCACTACAGAAATTTGGCTTTAGCTTTCCTGCAGACAAAGGAATTTCGGTACCGAAAGCCCGCCAAAAGTTCCCCGTTGGCCAGCTCATTTGTGACTCGTACTTCTAGTATAACCTGGCACCAGCAGCTTGTTTTTCTGAGTCTAGCTCTATGATGGTAAACAATTATTTCTGTCCCCCCAAAAATCTATTTTCTGGCAACTATTTAAACATCTTAAATATTTCTGTCTCTCTCCTCCTTGTTTCTTGCAAAACCTGTTATCTGCTTACTCAAAAACACTTCCACCTCCAACTCTAGCAGGGCTCTTTCTCACCTACAGGATATTTATTTGATATGTAGATTCTAGGCCTGGTCCCCATTGTATTGTTTCTCCAGAAGATCTCCTACTCTTTGTTTTTCCTAATGACACCAGTGCCTGTGCTTAAAATGTCATCAGCTAAAAAATAAAATTTGTCTCTCATCCCTTGGACGTGGGTCCCCATACAATGCATTTTGTGTGGTCTCATTTATTTCATTTTCATATTTTATATTCGTCTGCTTCATGTTTCCGCTTATTCCCAGTGAGAATTTGTCTGACCCACTAAGGTTTTGCTTAGGGACGTAAACAGGTCCTCAGCACAATAGAGTATCTATCATCAGAAATGAGATAAAGAATATGTTAACCCTTGATTATATGTATACCATTCTCAATATACAACACGAATGCCATACTAATTCAATCAAATTATAGTAATTTTTTATTTAGTCTTGGTTAGAGGATATAAGCAGGTTTTTTGTAATAGTTTTCTAAAGTTAGAAAGGTAATTATAATAAAATCAAATTTGAACCCTGGTTCTGGTACCTATGCCATTTTTATTTTTCACCATTCCTAGATTTTATCTGTTAAGATTGTTTAGAACTACAAATACAAACTGTACCACTCAGGCAAATTTTGAATATTAAACACATTTGAAGGAAGACTTCATCTTCCCTATAAAGAAGGGTGATTAATTTTGTTCCATTATATTTTACTTGATTTGACCTGTTCCTTTACTAAGCCTGAATTCTCCATTGGCCCTTTATCTTACCTGTGTCCTTTCCCATTTCTCCTCATAGTATTTTTTGCTGTAATACTGCACAGATATACATCAGTGTTATAGGTAAAGTATATTTAAATTTATGCTAATATTCCCAAATATAAAAAATTTTTATAGGAAAGAAACAGATTTCAATAGACTATTGTTTTGAGCTTGACATTGAGAATGTAGATTATTCTCCAAAAGACTTTGATGTTAGAAAGTGAAGAGTGAATAGGAGAATATGAGGAATAGAGGTATGTTGGCTAAGTGATTATTTAGAGATTTTATTAATAAAATCCTATTTTCTTATCTTCTCATATACAAAACCCATATTCATATTTTAATAATCTGCTTATTTCCTCCAAAATCCTGTGATATCTACAGTTGATCATTATCTTTCAAAATATTTCCATAATATCTTTACATAGATCACAGAATTTATCATAGTTTTAATTATTTTTTGTTCCAACACAATGAATGCATTGTGTTTGGTTAGGTAGGTAGTATTTTTCTGGGACTAAAAATATATTTACTATGTTATCAACTGTTTCAAATTTATACTACAAGAAGTATTTATTCTAAGCTTAACTTTTGTATGTATATTAATTTTTAAAATTGTATATTAGATATCTGATGCACAATGTGTTGTTATGCTACCTCTAAGTCAGAAGAATGACTGTTCTGGTGGGTGAGATAACATAGAGTTTAAGGTGCTTGTCTTGCATAATACTCACCATGACTCTACTCCCCTAATCTAATTTGCTTGACTAAATTCTTCTAGGACTGATTCCTAAACATTGAGGCAGGAGTAAGGCCTGAACACTGTTGGTTATAGCCCAAAACAAAATGAAGCAATATATGGAAGTTCTTTAAATTGTTGGTCAAGGCAATATTACAGAGCAACTTTTCAGTACATGACTATTTTTAATTAAGAACTCTTTTAGGTCTCATGTTGATTTCTTTTGCTTATTTGAAGCTTTTTGTTTTTGTTTTTGTTTATTTTTCAACAAAATAATATGCATTGAGTGATGTTTGCCTAAACACATGGAGAAGAAAAATCAATTTTTCATGAACTGGAGTGCATGCTTTACTTGCAGGAAACCTGAGTTTGATCCTTAGTACTGCAAATTGTTGTTTGTTTGCTTTTAGATTTTTCGCCATACCCAGGGTTGTTCAGAGCTTAATCTCAGCTATACAATAAAGACTACACCTTGCTGCTATACAAGAAAGAATACATCTTGCTGAAGATAAAGGCCTCTGGTATGCTGAGGATTGAACATAGGTCTTCTGTGTGCAAGGAAAATATTCAATCCTCTTTACTTTCTCTCCAAACCTACTACTTGGTTTCTCAAGTAAACTGGGAGCTACACACACACACACACACACACACACACAAACACACGCACACGCACACGCACACACACACACACACACACACACACACAAAAGCAAGACACAGGCCCTGAGCACTATTAGGCAAGAACCAAAGCAACAAATATTCATTTATAATCTGGAGTATTTTTTATCATTTTATCATCATTTATGCTAATATTAATGAGTTAGGTTACATTATTACAGTGCTATAGTGTCAATATCATTCCACAATTGTTTCTTGGTATATTATGGAAAATAAAGGTAAAAGTAAACAAATGAACTTTGTTATCTAGTTCTTATTTATTATTCTTTGTTTCAAGGCTGCCACACCCAGGGACACTTGGGGCTTACTCCTAGTACTTACTCCTAGGAATTACTCTTGCCAGGGCTCAGAGAACCTTATGCGGTGCCAGGGACTGGAATCAGTTTGGTTGAATGTAAGGCAAATGCTTTCATATAAATACTTTCTTTCCAGCCAGAAATTTTAATTTTAGGATACATAGATTTGATATAAGTGTAGCTGAGATTATAATCAGTAATATAGGTTTCTAATATTCTCAATTATAAATTAACATTTATCTTAATACATTGACCATTCAAATAACTATCACTTGAATAATAAAACTCAAAACAATGAAAGTTATTAGTATAGTGCTACTAACAGAACACAAAAATGAATGTAACTTATTTGTTTTTCTTATCATAAAATGAGAATTGAGTCCAGAGAGATAGCACAGCGGTAGGGTATTTGCCTTGCATACAGCCAATCCAGAACAGACAGAAGTTTGAATTCCGGCATCCCATATGGTCCCCTGAGCCTTTCAGGAGAGATTTCTGAGCTCAGAGCCATGAGTAACCCCTGAGAGCCACTGGGAGTGACCCCAAAACAAAACAAAAAATGAGACAGTCATTGATACCAGCTCTATGGAAGCAATTTTAGCTCACATATCCCAAAATATCTAACAAATCTGTTTTTCAAATTAAGCAGGGACTAAATTATTTTTTAAATGTAATTATGCTTAATGTTTGTTTTAATGCTAATGATCATTAAAGAAATGTTTACTTTCCTTTTGCATAATAACTGTTAGAGAAACTTTATAACATTACTATCTATTTATAAATAATGAAAGTAAATATTGTAATAGTGCAAGAGGGTATCTTAAATGCAATTTGATAAACTCAAGACTAAAGAAATATTTACAGAATCATCTTGTAACATATGCTGCCAATAAAAGACATTTCTTAAGATGTTTTAATTATGACTTCCCCCTTTAATTTTTTCTATTTGGGTGGCACAAAATATTAATGCATTTATGGCTTGTATAAAATTAAAAATATTAAAAAGTTGACAATATATACAGCTCAGTTATTTCATTATTCTTCATTTTATTTTTATGAAATCTTTATTTAAGCACCATGATTATAAGCATGATTATAGTTGGGTTTCAGTCATAACAAAACACCCCACTCATCAGTGTAACATTCCCACCACCAATACCCCCTCCCTCCTTCTGACTCCTGGTGTTGCAACTCAGCCCCTGAAAAAGTTGACTAATAGAGGGATGTAGAATGAGGTCTTTCCCCTCCAGCTCGGAGCATGTGTCTGCCACCCTGTCCAACCGACGGTTCTGAGGTGAAACGATCGGTAAACAGCTTGCAGTCAGGCTTGTGGAAATATGAGCTTTATTCGGTGGACAAGACTAAAGTCCAAAGACTCAGCATAAGTTCCAGCCAAAAGCCTCTCGCCTTCCACAGACCCTTGTTTTTATCCCCCAGAATCAGGTACCACCCAATGGTGGGATCAGATACCACCCAATGGTGGAAGCAGAATCAGGTACCACCCTAGGGTGGGGGCAGGATGCCAGGTCACACCCTAGGGTAGGGCACAATCACCGATCAGGGTAGGGTCAGTAACATAATAATCCCCTAAAATATTTACATACACAATAATTCCCCCGTTTGTTTAGGGTAGGGTCAATAACATAACAATCCCAAAAATATTTACATACACAACATCCTGGCATGTATTTGAGACAGGCATTCTACTTCTTTCACTCATTAAGATTGTCATGATATTTGTTAGTGTAGTTATTTGTCAAAATGCACTCACCATTCATTTTGATGTCAGTCCTTCTGGCCCTTATCTCTATTGTGTCTGGGCATTATTACTATAATGTCCTTGATTTTCCTTAAAATCCATAGATGACTGTATCTATCTCTCTCCTTCTGACTTATTTCACTTCTTTCTTTCTTCTTTCTTTCTTTCTTTCTTTCTTTCTTTCTTTCTTTCTTTCTTTCTTTCTTTCTTTCTTTTTCTTTTTCTTTCTTTCTTTCTTTCTTTTTTCTTTCTTTCTTTCTTTCTTTCTCTTTTTTCTTTCTTTTTCTTTCTTTCTTTTTCTTCTTCTTTCTTTCTTTCTTTCTTCTTTTTTCTTTCTTCTTTCTTTCTTTCTCTTTCTTCCTTCTTCTTCTTTCTTTCTTTCTTTCTTTCTTTCTTTCTTCTTTCTTCTTTCTTTCTTTCTTTCTTTCTTTCTTTCTTTTCTCTTTCTTCTTCTTCTTTTTTTCTTTCTTTCTTTCTTTCTTTTCTTTCTTTCTTTCTTTCTTTCTTTTTTCTTTCTTTCTTTCTTCTTTCTTTCTTCTTTCTTTCTTTCTTTCTCCCTCCCCTCCCCTCCCCTCCCCTCCCCTCCCCTCCCCTCCCCTCCCCTCCCCTCCCCTCCCCTCCCCTCCCTCCCCTCCCCTCCCCTCCCCTCCCCTCCCCTCCCCTCCCCTCCCCTCCCTTCCTTCCCTTCCCTTCCCTTCCCTTCCCTTCCCTTCCCTTCCCTTCCCTTCCCTTCCCTTCCCTTCCTTTTCCTTCCCTTTCTTTTTCTGAATCACTTTTTCCTTTCTGACACTATAGTTTGTACTATTATTAATGTAGGGGTGACTGGCATGTAACTTTCTCCCCTTTCAGTACTGAATTCTTTTGCAGAATGATCTGTTCCAACTATCTTTGTCATATCAGACCTTTCTCTACTCTAACTGAATTAACAGGTCCTTGTGGAGAGCTTCCTAACCTTGATTGGACATCCTGACCCATATCTCTATTGTTGTTGAATATGATTGCTATACTATTTCTTATTTTTCTTTATCTTGAAAATGAGTGAGATAGGTGTTTGTTCAGCCCTTTTCTCTGCCTTATTTCTCTCAGCACAAAATCTCCATATCTGTCCATGTATAAGCAAATTTCATGACATCATCTTTCTTAACAGCTTCATAGCATTCCATTGTGTAGACATACCAAATATACTTTAGACACCCATCTATTTTCAGGCACCTGGGTTGTTCCAATATTCCAATGATTGTAAATATTGTTGCAATAAACATAGAAATGCAGAGCACATTTTTTGTATTCTGTTTTGTACTTCTGAGTTATATACCTAGGGGATGTATGGCTAGATCATATGAAAATTCAATATCTAGATTTTTGAGTAATGCCCATTTTTTTCCCAAAAGACTGGACCAATCTGCATTCCCACCAGCAGTGAAAGAGTGCCCCTTTCTTCCTGCATCCACACCAGCACTGTTTGTTCTTTTTTATTTGTGATTTGTGTCAGTCTCTGTGTTATGATATGATATCACATTGTTGTTTTGATTTGCATCTCCCTGATGATTACTTCCCTGTTTTGAAGTAGTATTTATATCTCTTTTGGCCATATGTATTTCTTTTTGATGAATGTTTGTTTATTTCTTCTCCACACTTTTGGATGGCATTAGATGTTTTTTTCATAGAAGTTCAATCAGTGCCTTGGATATCTTAGATATTAATTTCTTATCTGATAGGTATTGAGTGAATAATTTCTCCAATTCTGTTCGTAGTCTTTGAATCCTAATCGCTGTTTTCTTTGAACTACAGAAGCTTCAGAGATTAATGTAGTCCCTGTGTTTATCTTGATTTCACTTATTCTTGAAGATACCTTTATCAATGTTATGAAGCTTTTGCCTATGTTTTCTTCTATGTACCTTTTTCAGGTATGATATCAAGGTATTTAAACCAGTTTGGTTTGCCCTTTGTGCATGGTGTTAAGTAGAGGTATGATTTTTTTTCCATGTAGTTGACTGGTTTTATCAGCACCATTTCTTAATAAGGCTTTACTTGTTCTACTTTGTCTTTTTTGCCCCTTTATCAAAGATTAACTGATTATATACATGGGGCTCAGATGCAAAATAATAAAGTTTATTCAATTCTGAGAGTCTGTCTTTATTCTAATACCATGTCCTTGTTATGACTACTGCTTTGTAGTATAATTTAAAGTTGGAGAAAGTGACCTTGGTTTGCCAGATCTTAGTGCAAAGGCTTTTAGTTTTTCCCCATTTGAGTATAATGCTTGCAATGGGTTTGTGATAAATGAATTTGACAATACCAAGAAAAGTTTTTCAAGTCCCCTCTTGTTGAGAATTGTTATGAATGGGTGCTAGAGCTTGTCAAATATTTTCTTGGTGTCGATTTATATTATCATAGTTTTTGTTTTATTTTTTTAGTGATATGGCATATTATATTGATTGACTTGCATATGTTATAGCATCCTTACATCCATGGAATAAAACCAAGTTGTTCAGAGTGTATAAGATTCTTGATAAATTGTTGGATTCTATTTGCTAATATTTTGTTGAGGATCTCTGCATCCATGTTTACCAAGGATATGGTCTGATAATTCTCTCCTTTTTTGTGGTGGCTTTTTCTGCTTTTGATATTAGGGTGATATTAGTTTTATAGAAACTATTTGGAAGTGCTTCTGTTTCTTCAGTTTCCTGGAAGAGGCTAAATACTATAGGCAGTAGATAATTTTTAAAGGTTTGAAAGAAATCCCTTTTGTGTGAATCCATCTGTACCTCTGCTTTTGTTTTGAGGAAGCCTTTGGATTACCCTTTCAATTTTCTTAATTGTGATAGGTGTGCTCAGTTATTCAAGATCATCTTTGTTCATCCATGGAAGATTAAATAGTGCAAAATTTATCTTCCATTTTTTTTGTTTCATGAAATAAAATTCTCAAAGTATTCTATGATTACCCTTAGAAATATTTTACTATCTGTAGTGTCATCCTCCTTTTTATTTCTGATTCTGCTTAAATTTCTTTTCTTCCTTTTTTTTGTGAGTCTTGCTAATGGTTTATTAATCGTGCTTATTTTGTCCAAGAACCATCTCTTACTTTCACTGATCTTTTGAATTTTTTGGATGTCCAATTCATTAATTGCTATCTAAATTTTATTATTTCCTTCCAGTTACCCAATTTTAGCTCATTTTGTTGCTCTTTTTCCAATTTCCTAAGCTGTGGCATTGTTATTTATGTAGGACTTTCTTCCTTTCTGATGAATGTTTGTAAAGCTATAAGTTTCCTTCTTAATACAAATGCTATATCTCACAAATTCTGATAACTCATGTCTTCATTTTAATTTATTTCCAGGAATCTTTTATTTTGTCTCTGATCCACTGGTTTTTTATTAGTAAGCCTCAAAGATGATAATAGTATTCCGGGATAAAGCCAATAAACAAAATAGTAATTGAAACGACATACTAACCATTGAAATCCCAAAGACCCAGAGAGAAGCCTCCCTATAAAGATTGAGCATGCAAGAACATCATTGCCGAGAAGTTCACAGAGCTAAAATGTACATACAACTTCAAACTAGATACCCAAAGGGATTAAAAGATTCCATCTAACAAAAATTTAAATAAAAGCATCCCATGGCACATCCTAGTCACAATGATGAAAGTATTTGAAGAAAGTATTATATCCCACAGATAGGTATATAATACTGAAGGCAGCAAGATAAAAAATGGAAACAAACAAAGCTTTCTTAATGTTCACAACATATTATCACAAGCAATCCCAAGGTCCAAAGGCAATGGTGGAAATAGTAAAAAAGTTCAATGAAATGAATGTTTAACCAAGAAGACATTACCCAGGGATACTTTCATTCAACTTCACAAACTACAGATCAGAAACCAATCTTTAAAAAAGAGACAAATGGTTTGCTTTAATGAAATGCAGACCCAATGACCATACCAAACTCCTACAAAAAGATGACTCTATATCCCATAACAATAATCTCTCTCGATGTCAATGAACTAAATGCCCCACTGAAGAGACATTGAATGGCAAAATGGGTTAGATAAATGAATCTAACTTTTTGATGTCTGCAAGAAACAGACTCAAAAAAAAAAAAAGGTTGGAGGATAATCATTCAAGCAAACAATTCTCTTAAATAGGCTGTCATGGCAATACTAATATCAGACAATACAGATTTTAGGTTCAATATAGTCTTTTATAAGACAGAGGTATGCTGTGCATTTCTTACTAATCAAGGCATGTGTACACCAAGAAGAAATCATACTTCTAAACATCTATGCAGCCAATAATGGTCCGGAGAAGTACTTAAAAGCAGCCACTGATAAACTTAAAGATATAAAAAGCAACACAATAATAGTGGGAGACTTCAACACAGTCAACACCAAACAACAACACTTCTATCTACTTTATAGGTTAACTTGGCTAAAAGTTAATGAAGATAGGGGCCGGAGCAATAGCACAGTGGTAAGATATTTACCTTGCATGCAGCTGACCTAGGACAGACCTCGGTTCAATCCCCGGCATCCCATATGGTCCCCCAAAGTCAGGGGTAATTTCTGGGCTTATAGCCAGGAGTAACCCTTGAGTGTCACCGGGTGTGGCCCCCAAAACAAAGAAATTAAAAGTTAATGAAGATATACTGGCTCTGAAGGAAGAAAAGAGTGGCTTAGGAGAGAGAGCTCTTCATTGCCAGAAAACTGTTTACACAATCTTTTTTAATGCCCATAGGACACACTTCAAGATAGACCTCACATACTACCACAAAACCAAGAGTATAAAAATTGTTTCTAATATTTTCTCAGACCATGATTCATGAAAATTGAGGTACATTACAAACAGATATGGAGATATAACTTTAACACCTGAAAAACTATTTGGTATTTTTACAGAGAAATTTTGACTGACCTTTTATATTTTTATGACTTTAGATCCCCTTGTATCCTCTCCTTTTATGTGATGACTTACCATTCATGGGTGGTTCCTCAGTCTTTCCATCTCTAAAGAACTTAACTTTTCCACCTCAAAGGCATGTTCTCCACCTGTCTTTAGGCTAATTTAGAGCTAATTATATTCTTATTTTGTTTTCAAAAAGCTCATTACCTGGTTCCAATATCTATAAGAGGAGATTATAAAAATATAGATCAGTATTTTTAATTTTAAATACATTATGTACATTTATAAAACTAAAGTTAAAGTCAAAGAGAGTACAGAAGTTAAGGCACTTGACCTGCATGATAATAATCTGAGGGTTGATTCCCAGAAACTTAAATGGTATATCAGGGAATTTCAAAGAAAAACAACAGTAATGTATCACTCCATATAATTTATACTGGCAAACATCAACTCACAGAAGCAACCAATGTTGACTTGGATTAGGGAGCCAAGGAAGTCTCATTCAATGCTGGTGGTAATGTCGCTTATTTAAACATTTTTGGAAAACAATATGGGCATCTGCTAAATAACTAAGAATTGAAAACAGTAAAATTTCTTCTCACACACTACATGTGTTGAAATAACCTACTCTGGAAAGACATTTGAACACTTATATTCTTTGTAGCACTATTTACAATAGGCAAACCTGAGAAACAACCACAGTGTCCAAGTACAGATCACAAAATACACACATACAAACACACAAACACACAATCTTACACAGAGAGGAATATTGCATACTGTGAAAAGATGAATCAATGCAGTTTTCTCTTAAATGAAAGAAACTGGAGCATATTTTGTTGAGTTAAATCAGTTAGAAGAGTGATAAACTATAGAATTATATCACTCATACATGTTACATTTATAAAAAAGAAATGAAATATTATCCAAAACAATTGAATTTGAGAATTGGTCTATAGAATTGAGTTTATCAGGTTGGGAGAGAGTTTGAGGATTAGACTCTGAGACAATGGTGGAAGAAGAAGGCTATACTAGTGAAGGGTTTGGTGGTGGAATACATGAAACTTTGTAACTAACAGTATTATAAATAAAGGTGTCACAAATAAAAAAAATTAAAAATATGTGAAAAGTGCCAAAGTGATAGTACAGCATGTAAGATGCTAGCTTTGCACAATGCTGACTCAAATTCAATCCTTGATATCTCATGATCCTCTGAGCCTACTAAGAGTATTCCCTAATTGTAGAACCAGGAGTAAGCTCTGACACAACTAGATGTAACACAAAGCCCTTAAAATACATATAAACTCACCATTTCACAATTATAGCAAAGTATACCATAAGTGTACATTTTACAAACATTGCATTGAGTTAACATGAAATGCTATCATTGACATATGCAGCATGTATATATGCTTATGTGTGAGTGTAATTACATATATATGCATGTAGACATGTATATGTATATACAACTTTTATTACAATTCTTCATAATATGAATACTATTATATTTGAATTATTATATATTAATAATATACAGTTTATTATCATTAATTATATACTTGTTACTAGAAGTTTCATATTTTAAAAATACCATAATTGCTATAAAATAATATTTAAGTCTGTTATATCTCCATTCAAGTGCTCTATTGTTGATTGCTTTTGCCCTATCTAATATAGTCTAATACCATGGGATGAATCAATTATATTAGAAAATCTTTAAGTAAATATTCCTTGCTGAAACTATAAAATTTAGAAGGAAGAGTTTGTATGTTATCAAAATTTTGAAGAATGTTGTTTGAAAGGAACATTACATTTTAGGTTATTTTATTATTTTAATATACAGTAGGTCTTGAAATTATAGCATTTTAAAGCATTCTGATTTGGGGGTAAGAATTCTAAGTCATGAGGAAAAATTTAGATAAAGTACCTTATAGTTCAACTTTTCCATTACCAGTATAGAAAGTGAAGATAAACAATGCCCTTAAAAACAAACAAACACCATTATCATGGCTAATTTGTCTATTTCCTCATTTATGAGCTTTTGAGGAAAAGTAGCAAAATTTTAACATATTTGAATTTCTACTACCAGAAATAATACCTGAATAAAGAAGAATTTAAAATAGTTTATTTGATGAAGCATCTATAAAAATAGGTGGCACCATAGGAAAAAAGGAGTGTTTGTTTTTAATGTGATCTTTTTTATTAAATTTTTTATTTAAACAACTTTATTACATACATGATTGTGTTTGGGTTTCAGTCATGTAAAGAACACCACCCATCACCACGCAACATTTCCATCACCAATGTCCCAAATCTCCCTCCTCCCCACCCGACCCCTGCCTGGACTCTAGACAGGCTTTATATTTCCCTCGCATTATTAGGATAGTTCAAAATGTAGTTATTTCTCTAACTAAACTCATCACTCTGTGGTGAGCTGCAGGAGGTGAGCTGTAACTTCCACCTCTTTTCTCTTTCGTGTCTAAAAGTTACTATTGCAAAAATATCTTTCATTTTTCTTAAAACCCATAGATGAGTGAGACCATTCTGCATTTTTCTCTTTCTCTCTGACTTATTTCACTCGGCATAATAGATTCCGTGTACATCATGTATAGGAAAATTTCATGACTTCATCTCTCCTGACAGTTGCATAATATTCCATTGTGTATATGTACCACAGTTTCTTTAGCCATTCACCTGTTGAAGGGTATCTCGGCTGTTCCCAGAGTCTTGCTATGATAAATAGTGCTGCAATGAATATAGGTGTAAGGAAGAGATTTTTGTATTGTATTTTTGTGTTTTTAATGTAATCTTACCACTTCAACTTTTCACATAACCACATATCTTGACTAGAATTTTTTTTCTGACTAGAATATTAAATGTTTGACTCTGAGAACATATTGACAACACATTATTGAATAGAAGTATGATTCTTTTAATATTGGGATCTTTTGTCATAACTTGAATCAACAATCATTTGTGGGGAGACCACAGTTAGCTAACAAAAAGCTCGAAAGATAGCACAGTGGTTAGAATGCTTAGCCTGCAGGATAATCACCTAGATTCAATCCCCAAAACCACATATGACCCCTTGACACAATCAGGAGAAATTTCTTAAAACAGAGCCAGGAATAATTCCTGGAAATCACCAGGCATGGCCAAACCTCAAAACAAAAGAATAATATGAAGTGCACATTCGACAGACTTCTTCCCTGTAATTTCTGTGTGTAGTTATTTCTAATAATAACTGCTTGAATACCTAATGCAAACCCTTCATATTTTTCATTAAATTAAAGCTTAGGAAAATGTGGATTTGTGGTGTGTAGTCTGTCTTCATATGCAGGCTTCTCATGATTTATATGTTCTTCAATGAATTCTACTTTCCAATCATCTTGTCACCAATTTTACTCTCTCTGATCAGTCTTTTCTGTCACTTTTTCTGAAGTCTCATTTTAGTCAGCCTTATAAAAAATATATTACTTATCATCCTAAAACTCTCTCAGTTTCTATTTCTAAGTATCTACATGCAAACTTCTCTAACAGGAATCACTAGCTCTGCTTACGAGAGTTGACTGCGATCTAGGATTATTATTCAAGGTAGATACATTGGGCCCCAGTGATCTCTGGCCTTGTGTTAATGGGTTTTCTCCTAAAGATGCAAATAACGACTGCCTAAATTCCTGTTTTAATTGTCTCAAAATGAGCCAGTCTGGCGTCCTTGCAGAGCTATAAATAATCTTCTGAAAGTGCTTACTAAAAAGCTCCATCAAGTTATTTTTTCAGCTCTTGATGGTGAAAAATGTGCAATGTCAAGTAGCCACCATAAAACAGGTCACATTTTAAGAGGAGGATTGCTGAGGAAGCTTTCTCCTTCCTTCCTTTTACTACTGTTACAACTACTCCTGCTCCTTTATATTATTATATTAGTGATGCAAGAGCTCACACACACACACACACACACACACACACACACACACACTACTATAGTCAAGTTAGGGCTTTATGAAAATGAGAAAAGGGCTTTGCCTCTGTTGCTTTCAGATTAATTTTATTTAGAAACTAGGTTGTGATAATGATATATTGATATTTGAACTTGCTTTTCAAAACTGTCAAAATACACAAAAAATAAATTTAAAATTGGGTTAGTAGAATAAATAGAGTAAAGCAGAGTAGTACAGAATTCATAACTAAGCATTTGATGCTGGTGAAGTGCTGTTGGAGGCTTATGTGAAATTAGGATGAGAGAGGTGCCAGCTCAAGAATAGAATCTACTATTTTTCTCTCTCCTGACCTTTGCCACTCTTAGCTTAGCTAGTTAGATCTAGAATTGGTAGTCTGTACTGTGCCCTTTTATGGCACAGACACCAAGTTGCACCAGCCCCACTGCACAGCTGTCAAGCTGTACTTGACATCCACTTATTCTACCTAATTTGAGACATAATCCCCACCACATATAATATTTTTCTTAGGGAGCCATAGACTCAGGCTGGAGTAAGTAATTGCTTTATCCAGGAAAGAAAAAATCAGTCCTGCAGCTTACCCAGGCATCTGGTTCCATTGCCTTCGCTATAAACAGGTTTTCAAATAAAACAGGTTTTATTTGAAAATTTGAAAAAAAGATCAAAAGAGAACAAGAAAGGGAGAGAATAATGTGCTTAAGAGAGAATGATGGCTTCTTTAAAGGTGGAAAGAGCCATGGGGCATAATCTACCATGAAAGTAGGGAAGTTTGAAAGTGGACATCTTAAGAGGGGATATATGGAGAGACCTTAATGAACTCAGAGTGCATGTGTACACTTATCTATGCAATGGTAGAGAGAGACCCTTCTAGTAAAGATTCAACAATGTAAGTATGAAACCATATTTTCTCTGCAGAGAAGAGATATGGGTGTCATGTGCTCAGGCACCATATACTCAGGAAACACATGTACCTGCTTCTTTGTTTTAAATAGCCTTTTGTGAGGTTTTAGCAGTCTGTCCCACATAGGACTTTCAATTAAGAGTCCTGTTGTGGGGCCGGTGAGGTGGCTCTAGAGGTAAGATGTCTGCCTTGCAAGCACTAGCCAAGGAAGGACTGTGGTTCCATCCCCTGGCGTCCCATATGGTCCCTCCAAGCCAGGGGCGATTTCTGAGCGCTTAGCCAGGAGTAACCCCTGGGAATCAAACGGGTGTGGCCCCCCCAAAAAAAAAGTTCTGTTGTTAGGCTGGTTACTAGGGTGGTTATAGGGAGGTAGTTGATGATCATTTATATTGCCTTCCTGACCTTGTTCCTGCTGGATTTTCTTCCAGCAAGGGGTCCAGTTTTCTCTAGGGTGGCAGTGATGCCAGGTGAGTCTTATCAATTTCAATACTCTGAATCTTGTTTCTTTTTTTTTGTTTGTTTGTTTTTTGTTTTTTATTTTTTTATTTTTTTTTAAACTTTTTTTTTAACCACCTTGATTACATACATGATTGTGTTTGGGTTTCAGTCATGTAAAGTACACCACCCATCACCAGTGCAACATTCCCATCACCAATGTCCCAAGTCTCCCTCCTCCCCACCTGACTAGGTTTGATTACATTTCAAGAATTCATTGCATTGGAGGACAGAGGGTGTCTGGGTGAGGGTTTCTGTACCAGCCTGTGTGCTTCTAATTCAATTTTAATATAGTATGTTCAATATAAAATACTTGATTGATTATGAAAACTTAAATGAAAGTGACAGGGTCTTCATGCTGAGCACAATAATTAAAGTTGATTTTTATGTTTTACAGCATGTAGTCACATGCTTAATCTCTGACCTAGTAACTGCATAATAAATATGTATTGATCATATGTGGTAATACATATGACTTTAATATAGTATTTAGTTCAGAGATGTACACTCAAAGGTAATGTTAAATCCATCCAAAAATAACATTTCTGCTATCTTACCATCTTGGAAACATCAAAAATTCACATCCCACATGTAAGAATGTTATAATTCCAAGTGATTAAAAATATGTAACAAGGTGCCTGAGCGGTGGTGCAGTGGTAGTGCATTTGCCTTGCACGCGGCTAACCTAGGACAGACCGCAGTTCAATCCCCCAGCATCCCATGTGGTCTCCCAAGCCAGGAGTGATTTCTGAGTGCATAGACAGGAGTAACTCCTGAGCATCACCAGGTTTAACACCAAAGCCAAAAAATAAAAAGTGTAACTAGGATGCTATAACTAATCAATAATTATTTAAATAGTTTAGTTATTATTATAATTAGCAGTTTAAATATGATAAAAGGGAAGATAAATAAATGTTTAATATTCCCACATGTAGTGAAAAAGAGATGCAAGTTCCAGCCATATGTAAATTTCATTTTTACTAATCTTTTTTATAACCATACCTCAATAAGTAAGGTAAATTTTAAACAAGAAGTTTAATGGAAAGAAAATTCTAAAGATGAGAAAGGCTTGATAGAGTATGTGCCATGATTAATCAGTCTCAAAATTAACCTAGTGACTGGAATAGTTATTGATCCAGGTACAATGAGAACTAACAGGTGAAGACTGACATTAGCTGACTAAGCATTCTTAGATGAGTGAGAGAGAAGCACATCAGAAAATTACAGAACTTGGAAAAACTGACTTATCATTTTCAGCCTTATTCTTACAAAAAAAAAAAAACTGTACCTAAACCATTTATGAAAAAAAAGTTCATTCTAAAATGTAATAATTTCAAGAGGGGATAGCATTGATATAAATTACCTTATTAACATAAATCATTTCTCAGCAATCTTTATGTTAAAAAAATTCTTACATACAAAATTTTTTTTTTTTTTTGGTTTTTGGGCCACACCCGGTAACGCTCAGGGGTTACTCCTGGCTATGCGCTCAGAAGTTGCTCCTGGCTTGGGGGACCATATGGGACATCGGGGAATCGAACCGAGGTCCGTCCAAGGCTAGCGCAGGCAAGGCAGGCACCTTACCTCTAGTGCCACCACCCGGCCCCTCTTACATACAAAATTTTGCTTAATGAAAGCTGATAAATTATCTATGCAAATATTTGAACCGTTATCAGCCTATAATATAATTTGGTATTATTTTCCATGTTTATGTATTTGATATTTACAAAGTTTTTCAGGACATGGCTTTTCCTGATTTCTGTGAATTTATTCATAAGACTTACGAATGAATGAGACAGTCTCATTGAATGAATCGTCTCAGAGAGATAGTACACAATTTAAGGCTCTTGCTTTGCAAGCAGCTGGTTCAGTTTCTATTATTGGCACTAAATATGGTTCCTAGGCACAGTGATGAGTGATCTCTGTTCATCAACAGGTGTGCTCAACCCATCAAAAAACAAACAAAACGAAAATAAATAGAAGTTATTTCTGTATCTAAATTTTGCTGAACTTTGAAACAAATCTAACAAAAGATAGGTGTTAATGTTTTCATTCAGGTTCGGATAAATGAAAGGTTTGTGCCCTGGCCCTAAAGTGAAAGGTGCCTGAAAGGCGGTGGAATAGAAGAATGAGGGGCAGACTAACTGGGGCCTCTAGTTGGGGCGCTTATGGGCTAGATCTGACAGTCTCCTCAGAGGATGCCAGAGTCATCCCCTTAGGGAGCTTACGGTAGGATTATGTAGTTTAGTTTTGGCAGGAAAGGGCAAGGGAAGAGGTATATGCTGCCATGTCCTTTGTCAGCTTAAAAAGTACCATATCCCCTCCATTGCATCTCGGGTGGTTTTTCTTGGCAGTCCTTATCACTTTTGGTAGGGGTGACATTCTGCTATTCCTCTACAGTCAGTCCTTGGGACTGAGCCTAAATCCAATGTCTTCTCTTGGTGGGGCTAGTGACTACTTGATCCCTGCCCTCCACTCCTAGCAAGCCTTAGATAAACTACATAAAATGTAGATACATTGTTTGAACTAAGATTTTTTTCAGATAATTGGATCTAGAAAGCATAACAGTATTGCCTCAAATCCAGGGAAATAAATGAAGTGAGTGCATTGATTGCCTCAGTTTCCTGCCAAGAGTTAAATTGGGGGTGTACGTGCAGAAAGAAAAAACCACAACAAACATAGTGGTGGATACTATGAAGAAATAGAAAGCAGTTTATAGACTCTTCAGTAACTTTAATTTGTATCACTATAATGTAGACAGGGTTGTGCCCTGAAAGAGTGACAGAGAAATCTTCATGATGTGTCCTCTCTTTACAAGAACATTATACATAGTTCTGAGTATTCTGGAAAACAAGAGCAGCATTTCCAAAACTCACACATAGCTGCATATAATAAACATTATTTCAGATAAAAAGAAAAAATCATTTTAAGAGACTATACAGAGTTCTCAGAAAACACCATTTCAGATATGAAACTGAATTAGTTCTAAAGAGTCCTCTGCACAGGCTTAACAAAGCTTAAAAGCAAATATCAAAAGATTAAGCAAATTCCAAGCAAATTAACTACATGCCAGCAAAATTCCCACACCATTTCAATAAATATAACAATTTCAAAGTGTAAAATCGAAAAGTATAAAGTCACATTCTCCAGAATCTAAATGACCAATGGTGAAATATACATAGGAAAATAAAATCCTATAGGAAGGATTATATAAATTATAAAATTATATAAATAATAAATTATAAATTATAATTTTTTTTTTGGTTTTTGGGCCACACCTGGCAGTGCTCAGGGGTTACTCCTGGCTATCTGCTCAGAAATAGCTCCTGGCAGGCGCGGGGGACCATATGGGACACCGGGATTCGAACCAACCACCTTAGGTTCTGGATCGGCTGCTTGCAAGGCAAACACTGCTGTGCTATCTCTCTAGCCCCAATAAATTATAAATTATTTTAAAATTTTTATACATAGGAAAAATAAAAACCAGTACAACATCAATAAATAAAAAGACCCAAGATAATCTAGTGAGGTCAACTTTAGATGACAAGTTTTCACTTACAATATATCTAAGAAAACACAAATGCAAAAAATAGTATCCTACATACAAAAATTGGGGTGGGGTACAAAATACATAAGAGATATGGATACAAGTTTTTTTTAAATATCAAAATAGAAGTCTAAGAAAAGAATACTCCAAGAAAAAAATAAAAACATTAACTGCAATGTATTGAGGTAAAATTAATAGATTTAAATACCTAACATTAGAAACAATGCAAACCTTAGCATAGACAAGAGTTCATGTATATTATATGAAATTATATCTAATATAATATCTTACATAATTATATTATATGATATATAATATATTATAATATTATATTTATAACTATAATATACATATTTATGGTGTGTAATATTTGTGACATTTCTCTCATACATAATCAGGCTAACAGGCAAGGCTCTGGCAGTGTGGATTAAAACTGTTTGTGTATCCAAGTCAAAAATGTAAAGGAGTAGAGGCCTTTAAAATATAAAAACCCATTTAGAAAACTTCAGCTTTTGAGATGCAGAAGTAACAAGTCCAGTGTTATGACTGTGTCTTATCAGAAAAATGGTTCATAATAATGCCTACTAAGAAGATAAGACCTTCAGTAGCTTTGGAATCTTTCCCTTAATAACACCCTAGTTCTAGTCTTAATTTTTTGATGTATTTCCATACTGTTCTCCTTAGAAGTTGTACCAATTTACATTCACACTAATTCCTCATCAGCATTGTGATCACTTGTTTTAGACAAAATATTTTAAACAGCTATATGGTAATATCTTGTTGTTTTGATTTACTCAGTGATTGTTTTATGTACATGTTGGCATTCATGTATCTTCTATGGAGATTTTATAGAGCTAAAATGCCTCAGTACTTTTCTTAGTTTTAATTTGATTTAATTGTATACTTCTTTTTTTGTTATTGAGTTATAAAAGTTTAATAACCAACTACTTTTAAGAAAAATGGTTTGCAAGCAAAAAAAATAATACCCTAGTAACACACTTTTGAGGTAACTTGACTAGTTCTATAAAAGTAAATTTACTGAGACAAGCCACAGTGTTCCTCTTCTTAGAAATTCTCTAGCATGGGTTGTATAGTCAGCTCACTGACCTCTAGAGAAACCCACACTTCTAGTGTGTTTCTCCCTCCTTCTCATCCTTCATATTTTCGAAGTAAACTTATAATGCCTCACTATTTGCCTCCCCCCTGAAATTGTAAAAAGTGTAAAGGAAATTCATAGCAACCTGGGTGGTGATCAGTACTGGCCTTCCTTTTCTTATAAAGAGCAAATTATTTTTTTCAGACTGAGTTCTATAGTTCTACCCCAAGAAACTCCAAATTCTACCCCCAAGAAACTAAGTAGAGGTGTCTTGCTACCACATCATGCAAATCAAATGGAATTCAGGGACAGCTTGAGACTGACCAGTATGACTGATTTATAAGACTCAAAAAGTAGAAGTTGTTTAGTTTCCTGTGGCAGATTTTATTAGTCTTGAGTCTACCAGACATTTTTCTGAGGTATCTGAGTAAAACAGAAAGCAATTACACCCCCACTCTCAAAGCTATTGCCTGTATCCACTTCTCTTCACATAAATCACCAGTATTCACACAATATACACACACCATATGTAATATATTATAACGTAATGTAAGAGATTCTGTGACCTGAGGAAAATTCTGTGTGCTATAATTATAATTTGAGTCCCAAGAAAAAAAGAGAAAAAGTTGAAAAAGTATATGGATAAATCTTTTCAGACTTGATAAAAATCTGTAAGTTTAGAGATAGTAGAAACTACAAGAAACCAGATCAAAATGAACATAAAGAAAAGAACACCAAGGTACAGGAAGATGTAACTGAAATAAAATCTGCAATATTGAGAACATAATTTGTCTTTTGTTAGTATTGTTTGGGGACCACACTCAGCTTTATTCAAATACACTCAGGGTTTACTCATGATTATTTGCTACAGAACAACGTTGGTGGTGCTTAGGGTAACATTGGGGCCAGTTACTAAACCTGTTAGTTGCACGGAAGCAAGTAGTTTCCTATCTATATTATCTCTCAGGCCCAATATTGAGCGCACTTATTATATTAGAAAGATTGATGAGATGTTTGGGAAAATTTACTAGACTTTTGGTTTTAGCAATAGTATGTATCAAACTCTTGTAGATGACAGAAGAAAAAAGGCTACTGGGTCAGAGGGAGAAGGGAATACATAGACTGATCATGCTCATCTGCAGGATATTAAAAAATAATATGAGAATAATATGCCCAAACAAAAGAAATGATGGTAGAAATACAGTTAAGACTGAGGACTACTATGACAATAATAGTTGGAAAAGATCACTCTGCACAAGAACTAGATACTTAGATTATAGAATGGTGAATATATATTTTGTTAAATACATGTAGCTCCCACTCAAAAAAAAAACATACAGTTTATAGACATCATATTGAAGATCATTTCATGATTCGTCTAGATAATGCAAATAAGCACACTAAGTAAATAATAATTTGACTTCTATAACTTGAATTAGTTGTTCTTTCTGAACTTTTATATAGAAAAAATAACATAATATTTTACCTGTGGCTTGCTATTGTGTTATGGGAATCATATTTGTTTGTACTTGGAATTAGAATGCTAGGCAGTGCTGAATGTGATTAAATCTAGTGTCTGAAATTAAACATAGACCTTGGAAATAGTATCTTGTACCCTACCACTTGAGACATAGTCCAGGCCAAATTAACTCCCTTACCCTATAAAATACTTAGTATTGGAGTGAGAGCTATAGTACTACAGTAAGTAGGGTCTTGTATGCGGTCAACCCAAGGTTGATCTCCTGCATCCCATATGGTCCCTGGAGACTTCCAGGAGTAATTTCTGATTGCAGAGCCAAGAATAGTTCCTGAACACCGCCTAGTGTAGCCCCCCTAAAAAAAAAAACCAAAAATAAACAAGCAAAAAAAAACCTTAGTATTACATATTGTACATACAATTTAGGTATCTTTTGTGCCCTTTTTTGAGGGGATGTGGTTTTTGTCTATTTCTATCACAAATTTGCTTAGATAAAATCTAATATATGAATTTTGTAAAAACTTAATAATACAAATACTAGTGCTTGTGCAGAGTGATCTTTTCCAACTATTTAATGTATTATCTGTATTTGTTAAAGTTGATAAATTATGAATATTGTATGAATTGTTAAGATGCCAAATTTTATTATGAAATCTAAATTTATACATTACCAAATAATTCATGAGAAAATCATTTGCTTATATATTACTTGCTATTATTAGTATGATCATTCTAAATTTTTTGTTATTCCAATAAATATATAGTAGTACATTTTACCTTTGCACATTGATTTCCTTGATTAATGATCTAGATTAAATTTTTACACGACTCAATCATTTAATTATAATCATTAAAAATGTTTCTGCTTATTCTTTGCTCAAGTTTAATTTGTATTTTATCAATATTTAGAAATTCTCTGTTCTCTTTATGAAAATGTCATGACTTTATTTCATAAAATCTCCACAACAGCTCCAGGAACCAAACTCCCTCTGGGACATTTTTAATACTGCTCTGACATCAACATGCGCCACTTTTGGTATGACAATCTGACAACTAGGAAATGACAATAACTTGGTTTAAGAGCAGGCTGTCTCATCTCAACACCTAACAATAAGATGAAATCGGAAGACACATCATTCTTTGATCAGTGCAAAAGCCAAGATCGCTAACTACAGAAGACTGACAGTGACCACCATAAATGGACAGAACCTACCTCGGGACCAATAAAAAAGACCCTAGTCCAGGCTTTGGCCTACAACCTGTACAACAACCAAGATCTCTAATTCCAGAGGTCTGACTGAGACAACTGCAACTGAGCAGAACTTCTAGAAACATAATGACTTTATCCTACTTTGTCCTGGGATATGTGCAAAAACCAAGACCACCAACTACAGAAGACTAATTAAAACAACAGTGATGGAACAGAACTTCTGGAACTGTAAAGAAAGACTCCATCCTATGACATGTGCAAATACCAAGATGACTAGCTACAAGAGGCCTGATTTTTTTTCATCCATGATGGAGCAGAAAACAATCAGACATCACAAAATGATCTAGGGGACAGTAAAAGAACATGTACAGCACCTTTAGTTATACTCATGACAGTATACTTCAAGGGCGGAGGAACCCTGTATCTCTTAGGCCAGGGGAATTCCCTTTCTAATCTCCCCAATTTTTACTGTGCCTATGCAAAAAAAAAAATAGCACAAAATAAGATTTTTATTTCTTTCTTGTTTTGAAAATGTTGTTGCTTGTGTTTTTGTTTGCTGTTGTTTTTTTCCAATCTCTTTTCTTTGCCCTTTTTTCTTTTTTCTTTTTTTTTTTTCATGTGCTTTGATTCATCTTTATTTCAGGACAGTGGTTAGTGTCCAATTGTTGTCAGTATTGCTGTGGTGCTTTTTAGGTTTTTTTTTGTTTGTTTGTTTTGGTTTTGTTTTATTCTGGGTTTGACTTTTCTTGTATTATTTTTATGCTTTCCTTCCTTTTTCCCTTTCTTTTCTTAAACTGTGATTTAGTCTCTAGAAGCACTCCTCCCACTTTTTGCTTGTTTGAATTTTTGTCCCCCCTTTTTCTTTTCTTTTTTTTCTCTTACCCACAAACAGAAACACATAACTTGAATTATCTGGTTCTGCCTCACAAATTGAGGGGAAGTGATGGAGGGCACCAAGACCAAAGAACCATATGAACATTGAGTAGAAATAAAAAAATGATAAGACCTGAACACAAAATCCAAAGCCAACTACAACAGAAACGATACCAAATCTACAACAGGTTAGACACAGAAGGAACCACTTATACTAGCAGCTGGGGGGGGGGGGGCAAAGAAGGGGTGATATGGGATGCATGCTGGGAACAAAGATGGATGGAGGACAACATTGGTGGTAGGAATGCCCCTGATTCAATGTCACTTTGTACCTGAAATACTACTGTGAATGATTTGTAATCCACTTTGGTCAAAATAAAAATTATTAATATAAAACAAAAAAAAAATAAATTTCAGGTTTGTCTCTGTTATCTTTATTAGGGCTCTTTATTCTTCTTAAACAAAATGCAGCTCTTAATTATCTTTTATATTTTAAATTTATTTTATTCAATTAAATTTTCTTTAATCTTATTTCACTGTATATCCAAACTTGATGCCATATTGCTTTCATTTCTTACTAATATGACAATTAAAAAAGTTACGGAAAAAATTGCAGGCATGATCACTCAAGCTACAAATTATGGCCAGTAGAAAATATTCATAATATAAATTCTATTTGTTACCTAATAGCACATGACTTGATGCCCCAGATGCTTTCATACCCATGCGAAGAAGCCACCAGCCATTTCATAAGTCCCATTCAAATTGAGTTCCCATCTATCACCATATATTCAGAAGGAAAACAACTTGGACACTACCAAAATATGCATGATAATGGCACACTAATTGTTTTCAGGATCTCACACCTGTGAAATCCTAATTACAACCAAATATTTAAAACTGTTCCTAATCTTTCAATGAACAATAGATATGATGAACATACATAAAATCCCACTCAAAATTATGGATTAAGAGAAATTATAGAAAGTAAAATTTTTATCTTTTGGTCAATATCAGTGGTATTCACTATTTACTGCTATTTGTTCACTTAGGGATTACTTTTGGTGGGCTCAGGGAATATGGGTGCTAGAGACTGAAGCAGATTTGTTCTGTGTGCATTGCAAGTGCTTTACATGCTGAACTCTCTTTTTCCCTAAAAGTGTACTTTTTAATCAGAAATACATCAGAGCTATGAAAACTCTAAGTCAAAGACTTCAAAAGAGCAAGCTTAAATGATGCTTACCAAAGCAAGGTGATCAAAGGGAGAAAAAGACAGATTAAGTATGAGGAAAATATTTTAAAAAACTAAAACATAAAATATTTATGGCAAACATCAAATAAAGTATTCATTCCAATTTGGGGGTAAAAAAAGAAGAGACTGAAAAGGGATGGATTTATTATATAAAAACTTAAAATCCCAAATAAAACAAAATCAAGCAAGTTTATATAATAAGGCACATATTCATATCAAAAAGTATTAGTGATAAGAGATAATACTAAAATAAATTATGATAAATTAATAATTGGCATATAAGAAAAATATCAGATTACTTGGCCCTTCCCCTCACCACACAGAAACCCTTAGAAGCCACTTATCTGAAAGCTGTGGGAGCTTACTCTTCTATCCTGCACATTGTATCCTCCGGTAGGCCAGGAACTGTATTCATCTCAAGTGCATCTATCCAGTAAAACTAATTAAATGTCCTGAAGATCTCAAAATTGCTCCTCCATTTTCATCATCCCAGTAAACCTAGAACTGCATAGAGATTAGAAAGTCTATAAGGAAATTTTACTACATACACTGCTTTGTTGAAGGCAGGTATGGCATGATATTTCTATTTTTCAGACAGTATACAGCCTTAAATAAGAGTTAAGTCAATAGAGTAATTAGTTGAGAATTACCTGGTCATACTCAAATAACATGGCGTGGTAAGGAAAATAATCTGAAAACAGAACTATTATTTAAAAACTGTGTGGTATATAAACAAGCAGGCAGTTAGTTTTTATTAAACTAGAATCTAAATGTCCACTATTATTATAAGAAAAGCCCAAAAACAATGGGGAAACTAAGCAGTTATAGATAGAGACAGAAACTCAGACAAGTTTCCAAGCCCATTAAAATGCATCCTGGTGGATAAAGACCTAAAATCAAAACACAATGAAGGGCCAGAGAGATAGTACAGTGGTAGGGTGGTTTGCCTTGCATGCAGCCAATCCAGGACAAACAGTGGTTTGAATCCCAACATCACTTATGGTCCGCAGGCTTGCCAGGAACAATTTCTGTGGGCAAAGTAATCTCTGACCCAAAATCAAATAAAGACAAAAAAGAAAAAAACAAACCCAATGAACTAACAACAGAAGTCTAGAAAACACTCACCACTCACCAGTGAATTTAAACAATAACTGGATGAAAAATTTGACCACTTCCTTGAAGAACTCTTTCAGTTGGTGAAAGAATCCATACAAATGGGATTGAAAAAAACTAAAGTACACACTAGCAAGCCCTAATAGCAGAATGTTACAGAAAGAGAGTGGTATAGTGAACTTGAAGATAAACTACAAATAAGTATTGATGAGAAAGTTAAAAAAACATAAATATGAGAGAAAATGTAAGGTGCTGAAGACATAAAATATGATCTTTAAATTATAAGAATACAAATGTTGATGAACAAAGAAAAAGGGAGGAAGGAGTGATGAGAAAGATACTAGCTGAGAAATCTTCAACTCTCTGGAGGGAGGGCACTGCACAAATTCAAAAGGTCAAAAGAGTGACAAGTAAAATAGATTAAAAATGAACCACACCTAAACCTTGTAATCAAATGATAAAAAATAAGACAAATAAAAAATTTAAGAAATATACATTAGGTATTGCCCCACACAAAACAAAACAAACAAAACCAAGAAATTAATACAGAAATATGACTGGCTACAAAAAAAGTTGTATTATTATATACAGATAATGACTCAGAAGATAAAATATAAAAATTTCAAAAAATACTAATAATCACCATTTAAAATAGTGTCCAAAAATAAAAATAAAATTTTAGGACTCCACTTAACAAAAAAGGTGAAATATTTATACCATAATAATTTTAAAAACTTAAGAAAATTGAAGAAAAACCAGGAAATGGAAAAATGTTCCATGCACATAGAAAAAAGAATCAATATTGTCAAAATGACTATTAAACCTAAAATACTATTTAGATTCAATGTAATTCCTATCTAAATTAAGAAAGTAATTCTCAAGTATTTAGAAAATTCAATTATAAAATATAATGTAATTATAAAAGATTCTGAACAGAGCAAACCATATTAAATAAATAAGAAACTGGAAAGCATCTCATTACAATATTTGAAGATATACTGTTTAGTCAATATTATCAAAACATGGACTATGGAAAGGCTTTCTGATACATGGTAGATATTTTCAATAGAAATTTAAAGACAACCCCCCATATATATGGTCTGCACATTTAGAAAAAGGAGTTGAGAGCATAAAATGGAATAGATAGATTCTTAGAAATAGTTTTGTTGGAAAAATTGTCTGACCACCTGTAAGAGATTAACTGTATCAGTCATATGTATATATATGAATATGCATATATGAATTAATTTTAATTAAAAGTGTATTGTATATTTTTGAATGTTTGATGAAAACCTGGAAAATATATGAAAAAGATAGAAAAGATAATGAATAAATTAAGGTCAAAAGTAAACAAATAATATTGTAAGTCTAAACTATTCTGCTCTGCAAAATGTGCTATGAGTAGAATACAAATATAAACTTTAAAAGCAAAATAATATTCATCTGGCAATGATATGTATACAAGATAAATGATACATTTTCAACCTCAAACTGGAAAATAGTCTTATCAATCAAAAATATGAATAAACAGTTACTAATCTCAAGAAGACAGAACAACAAAAAGAAAATTCTAATTAACATTATCAGTAATATGAAAACAAAGAACTATGAGATATTATCTCACACTTGAAAGTATATCATTAAGATCAGAAATTCTCAAATATTATTTGGAACATGTTGGTCCAACAACTATTAGAATAAAGTGAACAATTATCAAAACAAAAATAAGTCTGAAGTATTTTATTTATTAATTTAACTCCTTCCTATCCAGTGAGGACACAACTTTTCTCATTATAAAAATATTTACATATATATGGCTATTAAATCACATTTTTAGTAAATATGGATATATGAGTTCTACTAAGATATAGGAATTACTCATGTTTAATAGCAAATGAGTGGATAAAATATTTGTATGTGTAGAACCATATAGCAAAGATATCGCATAGTCAAGAGTAACCCATGATTGTCACCGGGTATGGCCCCAAAACCAAACCAATATACAAAAACAGAGGTGTATAAATTTCGACTCTAAATTAAACTTTCTGAGTGAGTTTGGATAGAAAAAAATGCACTTCTTGGGGCCAGAGTGATAGTACAGTGGATAAGGCTTTTTGTCTTGCACACAGCTACCTCATCCTTTATCCTCATCTTCCCATATTGTTCCCTGAGCCTGCCAGGAGTAATCCCTGAGCATCGCTGGGTGTGGCCCCAAGACCCAAAAAACAAACAAGAAGAAATGTATTTCTTGGGCTAATTGAAAGGAATTTTGTAGTGGAGATAATGTTTAAAAATATTCTACTGAGGGGCCGGAGAGATAGCATGGAGGTAAGGCGTTTACCTTTCATGCAGAAGGTCATCGGTTCGAATCCCGGCGTCCCATATGGTCCCCCGTGCCTGCCAGGAGCAATTTCTGAGCACGAAGCCAGGAAAAACTTCTGAGCACTACCGGGTGTGACCCAAAAATCACAAAAAAAAAAAAAAATATTCTACTGATTACTTTTATTGCCCCTGTAATAAATTTTTGGAATTGGTACATATAATAAACTTGAGGCTTTCCAAATTAAAAAAAAACTATGTAATTAAATAAAGTAAAAAAGATAAACTAATTCAACTATATATAAAAAATAAAATATTGTGTTTTGCAGCAATATGGATGGGACTTGAGAGAATAATGCTTAAAAAGTCAGAAAAGGAATAGATATAGGGTGAGGTCATTTGTGAGACATAAATAACAAACAAGGAGCAAACAGTAAATAGAATGCAGTTACTTTACCCTAATTCAGAACTGATTTTTGAAGAGCAAGGGTAGATAAGTACAGAGGTCCCAATAAACTTTATGGGAGGTGCACTTTGGATTCTAAAAAGGTGTAAAATTGTTCTCCAAAAAAAACTTGTAATAATAATTTTGGAGGAAAAATAGTCTTGTTACCAAGATTAAACTAACAGAAAATAGAATAAAAGAAACGTTCTTATTTTATTTCTACAACAATAATAACAATATTGTATTCAGAATCATTATTTTCTTTATATTGAATAGAAAACTGCTAAATTTACAGCAGAATTTATTAACAGTAGGAAATATTTCAATACCATATACCTTTCTAATTTTAAGATAGTTGAAGCTTCTCAAAACCAGTGGTTCTAATTATATTGTAACTTTTCAGCTTCCTACATTTTAGAATTTTAACTTAAATATATATTCAGAGTAGGATCATAGAATGATGTGTAATAATGATTTTTCTGTGGAGTAAAAAGCTCTGATATCAAGACCAATGTTCTTATCAGCAAGAGTATAATTTATTCCTCCTAGAATTCCTTTGCAGGATATTATGTTTAAAAACTTCAGAGTATATTACTACCTTGCTTTTTTGTTGGCATTTTAAAAGTTTTATTTCCCAAACTATAATTTTCCTCTATGATTATGCCCTTATATTTCTGCTTTATTAGTATATATGGGCACTGATTCAATGAAAAGCATAAAATGAGAGGTTATTCTCATCGCTGCCTGAGAAAGAAGATCATAATTAATAGGTCAAGTTATTCCTGCCTGCTTATTACAACAAAAGTCTCCTGTGTTTCTTAACACATCATATTTTATTTATCATTTTAGGGTGACTGCTTGATAAACTTACAACTCATTCATAAGCCATAATAACTGCTGAATACTTTTGCCAAGTCTTACACTGAACTTTCCACAAGCTGTATTTAATTTAATTCTCAAGATAACATTTAGGGTAAACGCTATTATTACCTTCATTTTCAATATGAGAAAATTTTAATAAAAATGTTAGAAAATTTTCAAAAGTCACACAAGGAGAGGAAAGTATATGGAAATCAAAGTGTCGCTGTATTTTTGAACTAATGTGAAAAAATACATTAGTTGAATCTCTACCATAACTTCTATTTTCTTGAAGAACTAACTACATACTTTTGTGTGTCTTTGTGTGTGTCAGTGAGTGAGTGTGTGAGTGAGTGAGTGAGTGAGTGAGTGAGTGAGTGAGTGAGTGAGTGAGTGAGTGAGTGTAAGAGGGCAGATTTTGGTCTCTGTCAAAGGAAACTCAGTGGATTAGAGCCACTTCCAACTGTTCTTGTTCAAACAGTACATAGGATTGAACGCTTGTGCCAGAGAGTATAGTGGTGTTTTGCCTTAGTATTTCTGGGAAACAACAGCGTTGTTTCCATAGTGTGTTGAGGAAGGATTGAGGTGGACACCCTCCCCCAACATAGCTCTTCTTCAAGAAATTCTGGCAGCTGAATACTCACCCCTAAAATTCATAGTATCAGTAATACTGTGGTCTCTGGGCAGCTTTATTTATTTAATGTCATCCTTATAGGAACACACCAATTTAACAAAATAGACAGCTAGCAATAGTTTGCTAAATGTTCTGCCATTGTAGTAATGACTTGAGTGGAGATTTAATAATTTTCACAAATGTTTTTGCTATTGTACTTTTTCTTTTTTTCTTTTTTAACCTATCTTCTCTTTCATTTTCCTTTTTTTAACTATCTTTTTATTCTTATTTACTTTATTTTCTTTAATAATTTTGATTTCACTTCTCTGAAAACAAATCTATTATGGTCACCTATGTCAAATATGTGATGCATTTTCTTTAAATACATTTGATAATACTAAAATTATTGAAAATATTTTCTTAGAATTCAGAAATAAATTTAAATTACTCATAATAAAATCCCTAAATACTTTAAATTCACAGTCAATACAAATTCTGTTATAAAAAATTTTTTTTTCAGCTTTTGTAAATTATTTTCAATGACTTTATATAACTATACAAAATAAACCTTTTAAGAACACTGTATAGGCAGCAGAGAAAAGATAAATCTTTACATCTGAGGACATTTTTGTGTAAGTAAAATAAAATTGTTTTTTTTTTTTGTGAAATTAGGCAGGTGAAGAACACTAAAGCAATTTTAGAACTGTTTTAAAACCTCAGTGAAACATAATACGTTTATTATTACAACATTCATTTAATTGATGGAGAGATGGAATCAGAAGATACAACACACGACCCTGTCTTCGAGACAGGACCTGTACAGAAACCAGGATCTATAACTACAGAAACCTGACAGCAACAACTATGAGACTGAAGAGCTGATCACCAAGAATGACTAGGGGGTTGAACAACTGAGTATGTCTGGAGCCTTAAATTGGTCTTATGCCAAAGTGCTTCGGGGGTAAGATGTTTTTTAGGCCAAAGGTGTTTATTTCCAATTTCTTCCATATTTTGCTGTGCCTACACAAACAGCAATTGCCACACACACACATACACATACACACACACACACACACACACACACACACACACACATTTTTTAAATGTATTTCCCATCTCTGGAGAAAAAAATGGGAGCCTACTAAACCTTCAGCTATTGTATTAATAATTTTATAGGGAATACAATAAATCTCACAAATATAACTGCTAATGAATTCTCTCCTCTTCTTCCAGTTTTTTAATTCTCTGTGTTCTTTCTATTTCTTAATAACTTTGCTTTCTGACAACCCAAAACAAATGTATTATGATCAGTTATGTCAACAATGTGATACATTTTCTTTAAATAAATAATTAAAAAAGAATGAAGTGATAAAAGAACAACAAAATAATTTTCAAGGTATTCTGGTTGAGATATATAGAATGAGGAGAAATACAAATAACATAACTACTTAAAATCCTCCCAGTTTTAATAAAAGTGGTAACTCTCCAATGCTAATATTTTATAGTCTCAAATATATTTTACTGGTGACTGACCAGGGTTAGATAACTGGCAATACATCTGATCTTATCCCTAAGAGGCTTTAAAAAGCCCTGAGCACCTCTGGGTATTGTCTGATAATAGACACAAAATCAACAAATTTAAAACAAAAAACAAAAAAACGTGTTCTCAAAAATGAATCCAAAAATAATCATGCAAAGTAATCATGAAGTTTGTTAATAATGAACATTTTTATTTTAATTCATTAAAGTGCAGAGGAAAAATAATAAGACTAATATGTATTAGGGTCTTCTCACCAAATATTAAAATCCTAAACAAAAATGTTTTTCTTGGGGTCAGAGAGATAGCACAGCAGTAGACAATTTGCCTTTCACACAGCAATCCAGGACTGATGGTGGTTCGAATCCCGGCATCTCAGATGGCACCATGCCTGCCAGGAGCGATTTCTGAGTGCAAAGCCAGGCATAACCCCTGAGCGCCGCTGGGTGTGTCCCAAAAACCCAAATAAAAAGTTTTTCTTCGTTGTGAAAAACTCTGGTATGCTAAAACTCATAAGATGGTATTATTGGCTAACATATGCATTTTCTAACTTCATTATTCCTCATAACTTATTGACTATTTAATCAGTAAATGTTACAGAATATTTAATGATTGAGATTTCAGAAAAATTTTTAAATACTTTGGGAATAGCTTGAAAAATGTTTTCTTATTTTTTATTATAGATAGAGTATTTTTACTCACCTCATTGAATTTAGAGGTTTCTATTGTTTGCATCAATTAAATAACATCTTATTCAAAATTTTATGTTGCACAATACTTTGTCAGTACATTTATTGTGAACCCATTTTGCTTATGTCACTATAAGTTAATCTTTCTCTTATCACAATTAGTTTGCTTACTATATTGTAAAATTGTTTTTATATTAAATTTCTCTGATTATTTTGTCTTTAAAAAATTTGGGTCAATGATTTCTAGCCTATATTCATGTTAAACTCAGATTTTAATACTAACATTATTAATTTCTTTTAATGTTTCATATTTATTAAATACATTCCACATAAATATTATGTATACAAAATATATGGAATGTTTATGGCCAAGATTTGCCTTCTTATTTTATTTTGGTTTATGTGTGTATTACATGGGATTATCACTAGTAAATATAGAAGGTAGGCAACAGAATCGATACCCAATCTACAACAAGCTAGACACAGAGGGGACTACTTATACTAGCAGCCCTGGGGATAAAGGAGGGGGATATGAGATGCATGCTGGGAACAGGGGTGGAGGGAGGACAATATTGGCGGTGAAATGCCCCTGATTCAATGTCACTATGTACCTAAAATATTACTGTGAAAGATTTGTAATCCACTGTGGTCAAAATAAAAACTATTTAGAAAAAATAAAAAAGAAGGTAGTCATTGATATACTTTTATTAATATTACCATGTATGGCTATATCTTGTAAGTCCATATAGCTTCTGATAGTTTTAATATATGCTTATTTGATTATATAATAGGTTGATTTCTTAGCATTTATTTACTCATTATGTATTATTACTTTTCATATTATGATATATTCTCATTACATATTGTACTTATGCTTATTTATTATTATACTTTACAATTATAGTTGATGTACCATGGTACAATATTGTTAAAATATATGATTTCACAATAAAATGTTACTATTTCTCTACCTCCACCAGAGCCAAAAAGTAACTCACACACATAAATCAACAAACATCTTTTTTGTGATTGACTAATTTATCATTTACTGATTGCCAAGTGTTTATCACAAACATTTGCTATTTATATAGTTATTCATGGTATAAAAAGCTAGCAGCAAATTTTATGTTGTAGTTTAACTTGCAAGCACAATAACCAAAATATGAACTGTTTCCTTAATATATTATGATATTCAACTAATCTGTGGTAAATATAAATTTATTGCATCAATGGCTGCTTACAGTGTGGTAGTAAGTATACAATATAGTAACATGTGGTTTCTCATATGTTTCAAACATTTTTTATTTATATTGAGAATTGGCAGTATTTAATTTGGTGAGTCATAATTTAAGTGTGTTGAACATGAGTCAGATGGAAATTTCTCCAACAAATTGTTTATGAAAAATATAGTATCGACTTACTGCATAATCTTTTCCTGCATTTCCCCTTATTCAGTTCTCATTTTTCCTATCAACAATTAAGTAAAGAGCAGTATTCTCCAGTGTAGGGAATATTGTTCCTATAAGGTCAAAGAGAAAACAGAATGTATTTCTTTATCTGTACTAGTTAAAATATTTTTCTTTATTACTGATGTTGTGTTCTGTTCACTGAATTAGTGAAAATCTCATTAATTTTGGTATCTTCTAAATTTTTAGATATTTTAACCTCCCAATTTCTGACATAGAATGTATTACAAATACTCAAGTTCCCACAAGCTTTGAGAAATGAACATAAATTTAATTATGTAGCAATAACCCAAATAATATACAGAGAGCACTAATCTTTTGGACTATTATATGGTAAAGAGAATTATCATAATTTAATGTAACACCATTTGTCTTTTTTCTTTAACATGAATGCCAAGTATCTCAGATTCATATTTTTGATAAGTGGATAAAAGATGCATTATTTGATAATAGCATAGGCCACCTACCTTAAATTATGTTAATGTGTTCTACTTTTACTAAATAACAGCCACTGGGTTTATTTCTTAGTGAAATTTCTCATAGATCACTGTCAAGTATCAGTGACACTAGAAAATTGTAAAGGATAGTGACAATTTTCCAGTGTCTTTAAGTTTTCTACTGTGACACTGATCTTGCCATTTTCCTAAAATATGACTCTTAACCAAATTACATGAATGAATAGTTCCAGGAACTTTTATTTTCTTTTCCATAATCCTGCTTACCTCATCAGAATCAGTTGGACTATAAGAACATTTTAACACCTGACCTCAAATTATTATTTCACATTTATTGATTGGTACTTTTTCAAATATGAGTACATTGCTATTAATTCTGAAAAATAAAAATTTTCCTTTGTATTGAATACTTATTTTTGACACTGATTTCTTATTTCAATGCTAAGTTATTAAAGTTCATGTAGCATGTCCTTCTTTCCCATGAAATATTTATTCTATATTTTTATAATCAGCATATAAGTAGTTCAAACTCCTAAGAATCACAAGGTAGAAGTCAAAGCACCATTATAGTTTATATCCTCAGCTAGCTTTGCTGCATGTGCCAGCATTTCTTACTATTCAGATGAGTGAATGATTATAAATACTAATCCTACTCATCTGAAACTTCACCCATCTGAAGTTCACCCATCCTACTGAAACTTCACCTGTCTTTCTACAGTGTGTAATAAATCCTTACTAAGAACTACCCAGCGGATCAACGGAATAACTTTATGAACTACTTTAAAAAATGAGAAAATTATATGCTTATTTTATACCACAATATTTAAATAATTTATTACATATATTAGAAGCCAGAGCATATTGATATATGAGTTAGCACATAAAATCAGCCTTTCAGTTACCTGTTTGCTAACTTGGGACATTGTATATAAAAATATATATACATATATACACACATATATACATATATACACACATACATACATATATACACACACAGGCACAATAGATGAAGCACTTGTCTTTTTTTGGCCCTCACTCAAGGATGTTTGGGATTTATGTTTAAGAATCATTGCTCATGATGCTTGGGCAACCATATGGGGTAGAAGGATTGAACCTAGATCAGCCACATGCAAGGCAAATGATCTACCTGTGAATTACTCAGACTGGGCACTAACCAAGGATTATCCAGCTGTGATCTTCAGAACCACATGTGATCATGTGGTGGAGAAGCCCATCGGAAGTAATCCTGTGTGCAAACTGAGGATTAAGCAAAAATTACTATGAAGTGTGTCCAATAGCCTTCAAAACAAATAAGGAGTATTTTCTATAATAAAAGTGCTAGATAAGACCTGACTGTTTAATTACAAGTTTTTGGTCTCATTTATGAAAATCCAGAAAAACACCATGACTATTAGAATAAATGTATTTTCTCATTTATCAGCCATCATAAATTTTGTTTTGCTTTGTTTAAAATATCAGAAAAAAACATTATTGGATATTCACATACCTTACCCCCAGGAGTTCTATATTATAGTAGGAATGGTTCTTTCAGTTCCTGTCTTCTAACATAAAACTATGACATATTATTTTTTTAACAATTTTATTCATATCTCGTGAGAAGTACAAGAAGAAGAAAAATAAGAAAAGAAATGAGGAGGAAGAATAAAAGAAGAGAAAGAGGAAGAAGGGAAAGAGGAAGAGGAAATAGAAAAAAGAAAATAAGGAAGAAGAAAAGAAGAGAAGAAGAAGAAGAAGAAGAAGAAGAAGAAGAAGAAGAAGAAGAAGAAGAAGAAGAAGAAGAAGAAGAAGAAGAAGAAGATGATGATGAAGTGTAAGAGGCCTAGTTGATAATAGTAGTGAAGTTTCCTTACACGCAGTTCATCTGAGCTCAATCCCAGGAATCCCATGTTTCCCTCAAGCACCACCCAGGAGAAATACTTGAGTTCAGAGTCAGAAGTAACCCTTGGACACTGCATGGTTTGGCAAGAAAAAGGAAAGAAATAAAGAACCATTTACCTATGAACAAAAATTTTGAATAAAGTTATTAATTACATTTGAGATTTTTGAGGGTAGGAGGATTTTAGACTACATCTTTTGGATTAATGCACTTTGTTTAGGACTCACTCTTGAAAGAAGTTGGGGGCAATATATGGTACTTGGGGATCAAACCTAGGGTGACTATGAAAGGCAAGCATTTTATTCCTGAATTATTGTCTCTGTATCTCTCTCTGTCTCTCTCTGTCTGTCTCTCTCTCTAATTTTCTCTCTCTCATCCCTTTCCTAGTATATTTAAAAACTAAGTTTTAAATGATTTTTGTAAAATACACAGGGGGCTGGAGAGATAGCACAGCGGTAGGGCTTTTGCCTTACCTGCAACAGCTCCAGGACAGATGTGGTTCAAATCCCGGCATCCCATATGGTCCCCTGTGCCTGCCAGGAGTAGTTTCTGAGCACAGAGCCAGGAGTAACCCCTGAGCTCCGCTGGATGTGACCCCAAAAAAACAAAAGTAAATAAAAATAAATAGATTCTCAGAAATATTTTAATATAAAATAAAATATTGATCATATAAACACAGGGAACTGCAGAATGTTTTTTAGATAACAAATTATTTGGAAAATGATTAGATATTTAATATTATAGTCCTATTAATTAATAAGCTTTATATTTATTTATATTTGTTTAATGAAATGAAAACAAGACTCAATAGTTATTTTAAAATTATTCTTTTATAATATCTAAAATGTTGTGTATCTACTTTTCTTGATGATGTTTCTTTATGCTTTGAAATTTTGCTTTAGATTTGTCATATTCTCTCTTCATTGTTTGTTATTTGTTTAATCTAGTTCTGGATATTTAATGTCATATCATACTTTCCAATATTTAAAATTGTTCTTCCATCTGTATTTTCTGCCTTAGTTTAATTAGAGTTTTTTGCTATATGATATTGACTTTCAAAAGCATACAGTGAACCTCCTCTTTAAGTTTATTACTTATTAAAACAAGAAATAATATTTTACTGTCATTTCCTTGCTAGCTGTCATAAATTTCCATTGCTTATTATATAACTTCTGCTATATAAATTAAAAAGAAGGTGTTTAACTCTGATGTTCACAAAGTATAAGAGAATGTGCAGGATCATATGAGTATTATAGACAGCTTATTAATAATATTAATTTTACTATCACAAATTAAGATCAAAGAGCTGTATGATGAATCTTTGTATAATGAAGGCCTGGGCTCAAGTCAGGAGCAATTCCCTAAGCATTTCTTAGTGTGATCTCAAAACAGTATATACAAAAATATTAGCTTTAACTATAAGCAATTACTTATTTATCATAATAAATATAAAGTATCTTTCTATTGCTTTTGATCTACTCATAGAAATTTCTGAGTAATTTAAAAATGTTAATTCCAATATTTAATATGCTATCCATTTATTTATAAAGTTAAGTTCAAATATTTTATCTTTCCAAGGCAAGTTATTATATTATTTTTGTGACTTTAGAATTATGAAGAGCCAGAAAAAAATCTAATAGGATAACTATATGATCTCCTATTTTTGGTTAATTTCAGTTAATTAAGATTTATAGGAGGAATTAAAAGGGATATGAAATTAAGAGAAGAAATCCTTTTCAGGTTGATTTGATTCTTAGTTATTTGAATGAATAAAATGAGCTACTGTCAGCTTCTAAGTGCCAGTATTCTAAATATTAGTTTTCTAATAAATTATACCATTTTGGGATTTGGGATTTTAAGATTTATTTCCAAAAGGATGTACAGATATACAATTTTTAAAGTCAGAGATAAGACTGGATAAAGCAACACTGATCTTTTCTAACCTCCTCTTTCAGAGTTTCTAACTGATACGTTTCTTCTCTGTTCAACAGACTTTCTCAATTGGTGAAGTGCAAGCAGTTCCACTTATTCTCTGTCATATAGCTCTTCATTTATTTCTATCGCTCTCTGCCTATGCAAATGACAAAAATAAAAGCAGGTTCAGTGACTAAACAGACATCCACAGAACAAAATTATCTCACTTTTTCTTCTAGACACACATTCTCAAGTGATTACTTTGGTTTTGTAAAGTGGAATATTTAACTTTAATAACATTTCACAAAAGCTCACTTCATTTGGAAATACACTATTATGCTGTAGACTCTGTTTTTGCCATACTTTTCAAAAAAAAACAAGAAAAATGCTAAGTTGCATTGACATGAAAAGGTTTCTTACTAAGTTCAGGCATGGTCCAGAGATTAAATTTGTCTTAGAATAGCTAGATCTTTCTAAATGTACCAAATCAAGAGAATTAGCTGATTTAGAAAATTCTGGCCAGAGAGCAGATAAAAAATGAGCTAGTGAAAGACGAGGATATTAAATCTTTGTTAATTATATTCTATTTGTCCAGATTTTTCTGAATCTTACATAGACAAAAATGGAAAGTTAGAAATTTTTTGTAAGATCAACAGCGAATTTAGGTCATTCATATTTAACACATTATTAGTTACAAATTTGTACCAACATATCATGTAGTATGAACATTAATATTCTTTGTAATAATTTCTAGGGGTACTTTTTGCATAATGATATAGGGACATTTATCATTTTTATACCATAACTATAAATGTAACTGTTTTAAGCCATAAAACAATATGGTTTGAATCCTATATTGAACTAAGAAATAAAATGAAAAATATTTACAGTATTTAAAATATGATGGTGACCTTTCTTCCCTCCTAATTTTTATGGTACGATCCAAAGGTAAAATGACAGAAGTTAAAATCGAGTTTTGTGAAGATGAAAGTGAGATTGTCCTCATATTGGCTATGTTTGTGATTAGCTTCTTCCCATTTCACCAGGACAAGAAGTAACTTACTTATGAGAACAATAGATGTTTGATTCTGGTGATTTAGCAATAAAATATGAACATATTTACAGTGAATCATCATTAAATGGTGTCAGGTGATGCTGACCATTAACAAATAGCACTTTGTAAGTTGTTTAAGTCTTTCACCTCTTTGTATAGGTATTGATTTTGTTTGTTTATGTATTTCATTTATTTATTTAAATTGATTCTGAGGTACTTGAGATTCTGTGGCACAATTGTAAATAGGGTTTTTTAAAATGTATCTTTCTTCTCTTTCATTATTTGTATAAAAGCAGAAGCTATGGACTTTTGGGTGTTAATTTTTGTAACCTGCCACATCACTGTGGAGATCTATTGTTTCTAGAAACTTTTCTGTAGAATTTTTAAGGTTTTCTAGCAGTATCATATCATCTGCAAATTGTGAGAATTTGAGAGATCTTCCCTTCCAATCAGGATGCCATTGATACTTTTTCTTGTTAAATGAAAGAGAAGCTATATATAAATAAGTAGATAGATAGATAGATAGATAGATAGATAGATAGATAGATAGATAGATGATAGATATAGCATATTTTCTGGTGTATAAGACGACTGGGCATATAAGACGACCCCTAATTTTGCAGTTAAAACATAGGTTTAGGCCTATATTCACTGTATCAGACAGAACGTTCCTGTGCTGCAAGTGTATGTACCACAGTGAGCCAATCACAACAAGCAAAGGTTCAAAGGTTCTACTGTAATAGATTTCCTCTCTGACTTTGGCCAATCTGAGCAGGCTTTTGACAGTGTAGATTCGGGTCCAGAACATGGTCTAATTTGCTTGCATAAAAAGCCTGCTTGGATTGGCTGAGGTAGAGAGGCGGTCTGAGCAGCTTTGCAGTGATTGGTGCAGGATCGAGTTGGAAAATTCGTTTTGTGGCAATATTCAGACAATTTTCGTTTAGCAGCATATTGAAAGATTTTTCGGGATATACTTGGCATATAAGACAACCCCCGATTTTCCGTTGATATTTTTTGTTTCAAAAGTCGTCTTATGCGCTGGAAAATACGGTAGATATCTATATATCTTCTCTTCCGTTTCTTCCTTCATAGTCACTATATCTTTGTTAAGTGTTAGTCTGGTTCATTTATCGAGAGGCGCCAAAGCGGTATTGAAGTCTCCAATTATTTTTGTGTAATATTCTTCAAGTCTCTTAATGCTATTTTAAGTATTTTGCTGCCACTATTTTATGTATTTTAGTGGCCCATCATATGAATGTGTATATTTTGAGGAGTGCAATTTCTTCCTAAAGTACATATTCCTTATTGATTAAGAAATGAGCCTCTCTTCTCATAATATTTTTGAACCTGGAATATGTTATCTGGTATTAATAAATCAAACCCAGGTCTTCCTGGGTCATCTGCATGCAAGGCAGCCACCCAACTGCTGGCCCCATTTCTTAGCTTTTAAACAAGTTGCTTGCTTGAAAGTATGTCTTCAAACTTTTAATTTTTAATCTGTGTTTGCATTGATTATTCAAATGTCTTTCTTGCAAGCAACAAAATGTTCAATTAAATTTTCTAATCCATTTTGCTGTTAATTTCCTCTTTATTTTTATGTTTGGTCCATTGACATTGATAGTGATTATTGTCATAAAATTTTGTGCTATTTTTGTAGAAGATTGGTGTGTTTGTGGGACTTGTCTTGTCTTAAAACGTTTAGTTTTCAAAGTTCCTGAGTTGCTATTTTGTCATGAAGCTGTACATCCTTCCATCAATCTTGAATGAGATTCTGATTGAGTGAAGCGTTCTTGGTGAAGAATCCATTCAATTTATTTTAATCTGTATCCACCACTACCATCAGATCTTGAAGGTTGCTTGTGAGAAATCTGCTAAAATTCTTAAGGATGCTTTTTTGTATGTAATTTCTATTTTTGATCTGGCTGCTTTCAGTATCCTATAGTTTTCATCATTGTGACTATGATGTATCTTTTTATTTTTTTTTATTTTTGTCTTTTCAGGTATCCAAGATGTGGGTATATATACAGCAGCTTTGGGAAATTCTGAGCAATTATGTCTTTGCTATTGCTTCTTCATAGGGTTTTTTTAACTAGATTTCTGTGAAATTATTTATATTTTGTTTATGTTGAATTTACCCCAAATTTCTATTGTCTGTTTATATTTTTATAATTTTTCATCATTTATTGTTGTCTTATGTTTTCTCACTTCAACACTGAGCTCACTAATACTGGTGAGTCCTTCCATTATTTTTTTTCATTTTGTCTATCAAGTTTTTCAGACCTATTATTTTATTTTGAAGTTTTCTCCTTTCTACCCTCATATCCTATTGAGTCTCATTGTTCATGTCACATTCATTCCATAGTTTCTTTGCATTTTTTTGAACAACCTCCACATTTATAAAGTCCTTATCAAAGAAACTATATAGGTTATTCTGATGTTAGAAATCTATATGACATCAGGTTATATAGGAGGTACCTTCTTTATTCACTAAATATGGTGGGTTCTGTGTTGTCTTCCCATTGTGGTCTCTGCAGCTTGATGATATGTTCTTATGAGTTGTGGTGGGGCCTTTGCCTATAGAAAATGTGTAGCCAGAGAGTAAAGCAGAGAAGCCACGTTCTTCTCTCAGTGCAGTAGCCTGATTTCACAATGGCCTTTTGATTCAAAGACTACCTTTCCTCCACCACCACCACCACCACCACAACCACCACAGATGCCAGTCTCTGGTCTTACCGTCTTAAGGCCAACTTTTCTCTGAATCAAGTACCTTAGTACAAAATGCAGACTGGACAAAGGAGACCCTGAATGGGCCTCAGCTGTGTGATAATCCAGGCCAAGTAAAATGATGTCTGCAAGCAGTGTCTCAATGTCTTCAACGTCATTGCTGGTAGTTGTGGCTAAATCACTGGGCCCTCCTACCACTCTCAGTCTTTCTATGATTCTTCTTCCCTCAGTACTAATGTCCATGTCTCATAATTTTGGCAAACAATTATTCCTGCAACACTGAGTTTTGCCATCTGGCAATGGCCACACTGTTTCCCTGCCTCACTACCTGTATTGTAGATAGTGTCTTACAGACACCGTGGCCCATATGGCAAGTTTGCAGGGTTTTTTGTAGGGTTTTTCACTCCGTTGGCGTTAATGTCAAAGTTCTACAAGCTAGGTATTCGGAGCCTACTTGTAGGCCTGAGTACTGTTGTCTGGCAACATTTCTTAGCCTCCTTTTTGTCTTGTAGGTGGTATTTCACACCTATTCCCTTTTCACTCTCTTGACACTAATGTTTGTGTCCTATGAGCCACATAGATGCGTTTGTACATCATTCCACAATTCCACAATTCTCTGCCCTGGCATTAGATCTAGCCAGGAAAACACTCACTGCCAGACTCTTGTTTGGGGGAACACTGTCTTGTTCCATCACTTGATTTTCTATCCAGTGATTGGTCATTGCTTCTTTTCCATTGCTTCTTGTTCCCATTGCCAGGTTGGGGCATTCCTGAAATATATTGTTCTGGGATGTGTACCATGAGCTGCTCTGGGTGTCTCCAGGCTCCATTGCATTGCTGCAACTGCTACTGTTGCTGCAACTCTTTCATTTTCTCACAATTATAGACCATCTTAAAACTTTTTCCTGCCTTACCTGGCCTCCATGAAATATGAATAATGTACTCAACTCACTTAAAAAATAGCTACATTGCGATTCAGGAAAGATAGCACAGTGGTAGGGCACTTGTCTTGCACATGGCTGACCAGTGACAGAACCAAGTTCGATTTCCTGCATCTCGTAAGGTCCCCTGAATCTGCCAGGAACAATTTCTAAGTGCAGAGCCAGAAGTAACCCTTGAGCGCCCCCGGGTGTGGCCCCAAAAAACCTAAAAATTAAAAAATTAAAATAGCTACATTTGAATACTGGAGTAATCAAAGAACACTAATATTTGGTATTTCAACTCTCACAAATTATTCACTGGCATGTCTGTAGTTAATGTTAACGCATTTTATATGCTTTTAGTTTCAATTATTTAAATAAAATAGTAAACCTGGCCACTCTTAACTGAATCAGTCTTAAGTATTATCTTTTTACAAATGCAAGAAAATAATTCATATATATGATAACTTATTTTTACAATCTCTAGAAATTGTTTTCTATATCTTGTGACATTAACACAAAAATAAAGTTCATCATAATATTTTTAACTTAAGTAGATTCCAAGTATATCATAGTTGAAGATATACAGTAGAATTCAATGTGCAGTTGGCATCTTTAAGGAAGAAGGTAATACTTTAATAATTCTACTTCTATAACTTCAAAAATCTCTGGTTCAAAGTAGCTTAGTTGATTAAAATTATATTCTCTCTAGTTGTCTCCATAAGTAATTTTGAATTTATTTTTTGATCCATTTGAACTAGATACAAGATTATATTTTAATAAACAGCAAAATTTGTGTTTAAATATAATTTGAAAAATATTTCCATATCTATAAAATTTTGGAAGGAAATATAAATATTAACGTTAGAAAGCCAACTCTAGATCCTTATCCAATATTTTTCAAGTTGGCTTGTAAACAGTAACTGAGTAATAAATTTGATCATTTTTAAAATCTTTTTCTCACCAGGGAATAATTCTAAAGTTGTTTTCTAATTATACTGACTAAATTTCATGGTAACTTTAACTTCTTAGAAATATTAAAGATACATTTCTCTTTGTCTCAAAAAGTTTGTAATCTTTGAAAGATTGGATTGGTGAGAGATAAACCTAGAAACTGAACTTGTAAAGCATTACAGATTATTAATTAATCTGTCAAGTTTAATTTTTGATCAAGAAAGGATGGTAACACTTCAGCAAATTTATAATTATCCTTTTTTAAAATCCTTCCATCACTAAAGATGGAAAGATATTCCTAAAGAAGAGATGGTACTATTTCATATCTCTACAAATCAATTAGGTTGATGTTGTACAATATATCCAGAAAGCATGCATCGCTCTTCCCCCGAAAAAAAAAAAAAAAAAGCTTTGATTAGCTTGAGTTCAAATTAAGAACCATACACAGCATCTTACTCACTCTAAAATATGTGCTGTCACTTGAAGTATTACAGAAACTTTCTTTCCTTTATTACACTATCCAGCAAAGTTTTGCAAAACAGCATGCTCTAATTCAGCGTTTTCCAAAATATATCTTACAAATGCCAGCAACTGAGCACAACCTGAAACATCTGTGGATTTGTCCATTGATGGGGCAAAGTAATCACTTTCCATCCTCTTTAAAACCAGCTGTTCACAGGCATTAATTGCCATGTCACTTATACTCTTCAGAACAGAATCATTTGACAATGGCACATGTGTTAATCTATTTATCACATCTGGTTCTTTTTCGGCAAACACCATCTTCATCACAGATGGCAATAGAGGAGTTGCTGCAATTAAGCAGTTTAAGAGGGCTTTGAGTTGTAATGTTTACAGTTTCAATTTAAGTGACTAAAGTTTTATATTAAAGTGCTTATGTAAATGGCTTAAATTTTTGGCTAAAGAATTACACAAACTGAGTTTTTGTAATGTATATGTATTCTACAATGACACATTAAACTAAAAATGTCCTAGTTTCACATGTCAAACTTTAAAATTATATGCCATGCCTGTCTTAAATGAGATGAAGATGTTTATCTCTTTTCTTTCTTAAAAAAACTAATCTATCAAATACAAATGACCAAAAGGCATATGAAAAAAAGCTCCACATCACTAATCATCAGGCAGATGCAAATCAGAACATCAATGAAGTACCATCTCATGCCATAGATACTGGCACACATCATAAAATAACAAGAACAGTTGTTCTGGTGGGGATGTTGAGAGAAAGGAACTTTCATTCACTAATAATGGGAATGCCATCTAGTCTAGTCTTTATAAAAAAAAAACAATATGGAGATTCCTCAAAACACTGGAAATGGAACTCCCATATGATCCAGCAATACCAATCCTACAGATATATTCTAGGAACAGAAAAATACACAATAAATTTGCCTTCTGCAAACCTATGTTCGTTGCAGCTCTATTTTCAATAGCCAGAATCTGGAAGCAACTCAGATGTTCGACAATAGATGAGTGGCTAAAGAAAGTGGTACATATACACAATGGAATACTATGCAGCAATCTGGAAAAATGAAGTCATGAAATTTTCCTATACGATGGGCATAGAAACTGTGATCCTGAGTGAAATAAGTTAGATTGAGAGAGATAGACACAGAATAGTCTCACTCATCTATGGAATTTAAGAAAAATAAAAGACAGTATGCTAATAATACCCAAAGACAATAGAGATGAGGGCTTGAAGGAACAGTCTACGATATAAAGTTTATCACAAAGAGTGGTGAGTGCAATTAGAGAAACAACTACACTAACAACTATCATGACAAGGGTAGTGAGTGAGATAAATAGAATGCCTGTCTCAAAGACAGACAGGGTATGGGGAAGGAGGATGATGGAAACACATTGCTGACAGGAAGGTTATACTTGGGAAGAGAGTGTGCTTTTTATTACTGAAACCCAACTACAAATATGTTTGTATTTATGGTGCTTAAATAAATAAAGACATTATTGGAAAAAAAGCTACCCATTAAGGCAACGATTAAACCTCAGCATTGCTAGCTTCCAACACCTTAACACTCTATGTATAATCTGTTACTTTTGTAGGATATTTTAGCCTGAGTAGAAAAATGTCACACTGATTTATATTTTCATTTCATAGTTCATTCAGGAAAGACAGACAGATATATGGGAACATGCACTTAATCCTGAAAATGTATTAGTCAAAAATATTATAGAAACATCTATCAAACATTTAGTCTCATTAAATTTTTCTAAAATAAAAAAAAATTCAAGAAATTTCTATCTCTGGTCTTGACTTCCTAATCTAATTTGCATTTTGATACTTTATCTTTGATATTTACTTGGCAGTCACAATCTACATAGCAGATGGTAAAATCTTAGATTTTGTTTAATTCCTTTTATTCTACACTTTAAATGTTCGTGCTCCCACCAACAGTGTCAAAAGATAGTACTAAAAATAAAATTTGCAAAACTTATGACAATGAATTACTTTTCCTAATATATTGTATTTATCAACTACAAAGTTTACATCTTTTTAAAAAGGAAAAAATGAGTAAAATTACTTCTATTGATTTTACATCTCTATGCTAATAATTTTTCTATCTCTCCTGATTTTCTTCCTACTGTTCTTATTTCATTTTCTGTTACTTTTTCTAGAACTTTTTACCAGCTCTAACTTAACAGGATTCTCTATACTTGTCTCAAATTCATGTATGGTATAATATATCATCATAGATCATATAAAAAATAACAACTGTATACTGAAGACCTCACAAATTGCCTCTGTAAATAACAGTTTTGAAATTTACCTTTATATCTGATATTGTATTGAAAAATATTTATGTGAAACTTAGAGATATATAAGTTTAAACATATTTTTAATTTTAAGGAAGTTAAATAAAAATAAAAGATACATCAACTCAGGCACAAGATATATGCTCTGTTCCCAAATTTCTAGTTCCTACAAGTGTACCATTTCTATTTATTTTCAATTATTTTGTGATGTATTGTCTTTACTAAATCTTTGTGGAGAAATGTTCAGAATCTTTCTAGTACAGGGACAATGTATGCTGAAACTCTATTTTAACAGTATTTAATCATGGGTTCTTAATTAAAAGAGAAATTAGATTCTTGAAGATTTACGAGAAAACGTCTCTTTTTCTGCTGTTTTAAATACTGTCCATAGCAATAATAATATATCCTTCTTCTTAGGTAAGATCATGGATTTTTTTCACTTATATCCTCACTTTGTCTTACATATAGCAATGTATGGTAATATCTCTGAACAGGGTTGCCTTATTCACTCCCCACTTCCTATTTAAGGGCAGGAATAGCTTCTAAAGCTGAAATAAGATCATGGTATCTTTTTTCCAAGACCCTTCATTGATTTTTCACCCTTCTGAATAAAGTCCAGAAACTTTGAAGATTTAGAACACTGAACATTTAATTATTTTTATAATAGTTTAGGTAATATAGTTAGTACTAAAGTTTATGTTACTGATTTATAAAATCACTATATTATCTCCCAGCAAAAAAAGTCATGATCATCTACCAATGTCTTTATGCTAATAATTTAATCAGCAGAATGTAATTTTATTTGCACTTTAGCATAATTTGGCAAGCTTCCATAATTAATTCATTTGGCTGTGTACAAAAATTTTTACTTTTCTGAGAAAACATGTAGTTGTTCTTAACATCGTTAAACCTTGTGCAGAGTTAACTATGGCCTTCCTATAGTCCTAAACATATAGTCATCACTGGGTCTTCTGTTCAATAACTTTTCCCTTTGCATTTCTTACTAAATTGTGTTGACCTTCTGTTTATAGTGGCTATTGGTATGGTCTTTTATTTATCTATTTATTTATTTATTTATTTATTTATTTATTTATATATTATATTAAATATCTTTCTTGCTCTCAATTAGTTTAAAAATTTCTGCTTACCTGTTCCCTAGTTTGTGAGGCTATAGATAACTCCTATACATAAATGAATTTCTGTCAGCACTATCAAGCTCATTCTATCATCTTCTCATAGATATACAGATGAGAAAAATTTACTGTTTCCTCCACCCACAGCAGATGTTGAATTAGGCTGATTAAAAAAATGTGATGATCATTGAACAAAATTGAATAATCAAATAAATATTTTGTTTTTTAGAAAAGACATTTTACTAGACATTTGTATTTAAAATCATTTTGTAAAATATCAACTAACATAAGTAATTGTCTCAAATAAGGTTGGTTTGAATACTTAAAGTGTAACAATGAAAGAGATAAGAATGCTACAAAGCATAGTTTTAAGATAGATCTGATCGGCCTCATAGAGAAAATTTGACCACCTCATAAAAGATATGTTGGAGTTGATACACTACAGTCTCTAGAAGGAACAACTGACAATTAAACATCTGTTATTTCACTGCCCTGATCTTATAGATATTTGCAACTCAAGAGAAAGTTGCTTTATTGGAAAGTCTCTTACTCAGGAAAAACCTTGGAAACGTTTTTCTCAAGTAGCTCTACCTATGCTTTATATTAAATAAGTGACCTGAGGACATGTCTCCCTCTTTTTCATTTATGGAAGAGAGTAGCAGGAATCCAAGGGTTTGAAGGGGCACTCCTTACCATAACAGGCAAACACCTTTGGATGGTATAGAGATATAGCCTGGAATGCAGAGAACATGGGAAGATTGAACTTTTTGTAGTTCTCAGAACCACAACCAACAGTGCTTCGAGCTATGCATTACCTAGAATGAGACTGGGGTCACTCCTGGCCACTTATGCTATATAACTGGTCCTATTATTTATATTTGTATTTAAAATTCTTTTTCCTCCCCTCTTCCTTGCTCTACTTCCAGGTAAAGAGATTATTTTTTAAAAAAGGTTTGCATGGCATGAAGATAATAACCTTGTCAGTTGTGATGAACCTTATCCTTGCATTACTGCCTTTTTGTGGGAGGGAAATGGGACATTTCTTGGAGGAGCATTTCCTAGTCTCTTGCTCCTAGTCTCTTTCACTCAGTAAGTGAATTAAAATTAGTTTTGTCTTCTTTGCTTGACCTCTCTGTAGTTGGTTTTATTTCCTGATTGACCACTTCAATACCTTATATAGCATTCTTTCTCTCTGACAACACTTTTGATATTTTTAGAATCTCAAAATATATAACAAATTAAACAAGAATAATAATTTTAGAGGACAATGCAAAAATATAATCTGCAAATTTAAGTCATTTTCTATTCAATTTTTACTCTGAAACTGCACCTAAACATTTATTCTTATCTTTAACACAAGTTAAAGATATGTATGTCCCATCATGAGAAATACATAAATTCCTATAAACTATGATATCATTGCTAAGTCTTGGGATTGTAGTGGTCAATTAATGTAATAGAAAAATATGTTGAATTTTCAATGAGATGCTCTTAAACTTACATGATGTTATGACTCAATGTAACTTTAATTTACAATATGAAATGGTATTGTCAATTTAATCATATTATAAACCCCAAACAGATCAAGAAAAAAATAAAATGAATATAAACTATTTTATTCCATTATACATAGGAAGTGCAATATAAATAGTCTCAGCAGTTGATCATAAGATTTGTAATAAATACCATAGATGATTTGTCATCTACTATCAAACTGCCTTTCCTTCAGTCCCCAGCTAACCTAAATATTCTTTGCTTTGTTATGTGAACCAAATACTGCTTCCATAAGATGCTAATATTTTATGTCAATTGTATCTCTCTATGATTATTATAGTTTTATAGTGACCAGAATTATTTAACAAGGATCTTTTAAGATGTATTGCAAGTGGGACTGGTGAGATAGTACAAGGCTTAGTGTGCTTGCCTTTCACGTAGCTAACTTGGGTTCAATCCCCAGAACCTTAACAGGTTCTTCTATGCACTGCCATAAGTGACCCTTGAGTGCAGAGCCAGGAGTAAAGCACTGACCACTGCCAGGTGTTAGAATAAAAACTAAGAGATGATGTACTGTAAGTCAATCTCTTGAAATTGAAGCTGGTTTTCTTGTAAAAGATATAGTTACAAATAGTAGAGAAGTATACAGTTTCTCTTCCTAAATAATGTTTTCTAAGACTAATGAATCTGAACAAGTCTTTATTTTCAATTTAGGGAAACATGAAAACATGAGACTTCTGTTTCCTTAGACCAGGGGTGATGAACAAGTTTGGCACAAAGAGCCAAAATTATAAACTGTGAGAGTCAGAGAGCCACACCACACAGTGACCTGCCAAAACAAACACTCACACAAAGCATATAATTTTAACAATAATATATTAAACACATATTGCATTTGCCATTTTGAGTGAGGGTAAAAATCCTGTTCGCCACCCCTGCCTTAGACACAATCATCTCCAAATATGTGACAAAACACAACATGAAAAGAAAAACAAATTCCTCCTGTAGGAATATGCTTTATGACCTTTATATTCTTACAATGGTGGGTATGGCATGATATATTTGTCAATAGTCAGGAGGAATTTATAGATTGTCTTCTCTTTATAGGTATGTACTTCAGACTAGGAGGATAAAGTATTCTACTGGTGTAGCAGCAAAGTCATTAGCAGATCATTTGACTGTCATTTGACTGGTGTAGACACCTGCATCAGGACAATGGAACATATAAGAAAACCATACATCAAATGGGTGAGACAATATTATATGTACTTTGGCAAAATTGAAAAAAAAATCTTTGGATACATATTGATTAGGAGAACAATGAAGAAATTTGTGACTAGAATAAGGAATTTTTTTTTTACTCGTGTGTGTGATTGTGTGTGTGTGTGTGTGTGTGTGTGTGTGTGTGTGTTTTGTAAGGGAACTAAACTAGCAGTACTCAGGTGGCTCTTCCCAGAGTTTATCTGTTAACTGGCCAGCAAAGCAGTTCAATGTGAAGGCTGGATAATGCAGTGCTGTTCAAGCCAGGTAACTTTGGAGTTTCCAAGTTATCCCTGCAAAACTGAGGGTCTCAAGGGCTGTACTCAGAAGGACTGAGAGTAAGTTTTTAGGACCTAGGTTATAGAAATTATAACATATGTCAACTGATTGTAAGGCAAGTTGCAAATTTGCCTTAGTATCTATTTGCTTGTAGCAAAAGATTTTAAGAAAGTACTCTAGACAATGTAATTATTCTAATGTGATAATTTAATGTAATTAACATTCAATCAGATAACAGGCTGGTCTGTACCACCTGCCTACATTATTAAGAGATGAAACTATATTGAGGCTTAGCCTCAGTAAGCAAACTAAACTGAAGCTAGGATAGGTTGATGTAATTTATTTACACTTGCAGGAAGAGAAGAAAATACAAAAAGGAAGAGAGTAGGTGGGTATGAGAATCAAACAGATGGTATCCAACAAAAAAGTTTAGTAACAAAAATATAGTACAAATATATAAAAACATATAGAAGATGATGGAATTATAATTAAAATACTGCTGGTAAACAATAAAAAGCTGCATTCCATCTGTAATGTTGGGAGGTTGCTTTTGTTTTAAACAACATTGAAAGTAGCCAGTCAGTACACAGAGGATGCAATGAAATAACTCCTTTATGCTGCTGGTAAATGTAAAAGTAAATTTCCATCGAGCTCAAATGTACTGAACCATATTTTACTTTAAGGAAGATAAGAATGAAATATTTGTAAAAATCATAGAAATATTGCTTAAGTTGTTTATTGCTTGACTGTGCAATAAACAAACTATGAGAAAATTTAAAAGTTTATAAATAGGAGATAAGAAATAAATCATAGCACAATGATGGGATTCAACTGTTTAAGAAAGAAATTAAAAATCTATGTACACTAATATGGCTGAAATTTTTGCTGAAGCACAGTAAAATAAAGTTACAGAGCAACATGTAGTATGTACTTGTATAACTATTCGATAGAAGTATAAAAATCATATAGATATTTTCTTTATATTTATGAAAGGCGCTCATTATCAAATTTCACTGATTGAGTTCATTACTTCTGATTTTTTCTTAAAAATAGAAATAATATTACCTTAAAACATGTGTATCAGGGGCCGGGCGGTGGCGCTGGAGGTAAGGTGCCTGCCTTGCCTGCGCTAGCCTAGGACGGACCTCGGTTCGATCCCCCGGCGTCCCATATGGTCCCCCAAGAAGCCAGGAGCAACTTCTGAGCGCATAGCCAGGAGTAACCCCTGAGCGTCACAGGGTGTGGCCCAAAAAACCAAAAAAAAAAAAACAAAAAAAACAAAAAAAAAAAACGTGTATCAGATTCTACCATTTAAAATATGAGTATTCACTACAATATTTTCATTGCTAAAATCATATCATAATACCAAATTTACTTATGAAAATTTACCTATCCTGGAAACCACTAATTGAATTTATGGTTGTAAAAGTTTATATATGTTTAATTTGTTTTGTTTAATTGGCATCTCTTCTGTTAATTTCTTTTTTCTCTATAAAACATTTGGAAATCATATTAACAGAATCACAACCAAACCTGTACACAAAGGCACAATTCACACTGAAATTCTTTATAATTACCTTGAAGCTACTGTGATATATCACGAAGATAAGACGAAATCCAAGTCAACTTTCCCAGAATTTCAGCTTCCTTGTTAACATGTCATCTGTATATATATTTCACATATTGTCATTCATAAAGACAAATTGTCCCTTTATACAATATTCTTCCTTATTTTGCAATTATTTATTTTAGCCATTTAGTAAGGACTGAAATATTTTATATTAATAATATAGTATTTTTTTAAAATTTAATAATCTTATCAATGGATAAGTAGTCCTAATAAATGTCAATTTATCTACTTACTTAATTCAAATGTTTCTATATTCTTAAATCATGTATTCAAGTAATATATACTAGTTAAGATTTCTAAGTGCTAAAGCCTAGACATATTTATTTTTTCCCAAATTATGTTATCATTTTTATAATAAATGTTACAAGTATTTTTATAGAAGTGTTGCCATTCACTCATAATTTTGTTTGTTTGTTTGTTTTTGGGTCACATCAGACAGCGCTCAGAAGTTACTCCTGGCTCTACACTCAGAAATCCCTCCTGGCAGGCTCTGGGGACCATATGGGATGCCAGGATTCGAACCATTGTCCTTCTGAATGGAAGGCAGACGCCTTACCTCCAGGCTATCTCTCCAGCCCCCATTCACTCGTAATTTAACCCGAGTTCATATTTTATTCCCTCATATTCTCCATAAATTTTCATATTTACTCCAAAGGCTTTAAGAGTAGTTTTCAAAGAACACAAAACTGCTGAATTGCCCCAGGTAGATTTGTCACTGTTCTGACAACTCTGTGGCTTTCTCAGAATGGAAAAAGGTAGAATCCCAGTTATCCTCACCCAGTCATTCTCACACAAGCCCCAACAACATGCAGTGTACAAACATACCAACTTCCAAACATATCCTCATTAAACCACTAAGCCGATTATTCCAGTTACACAACTTCGGTAATGCACGGCCACTTCTATGATACATTCAAATTCAATAGTAATGACAGCCAAATAAGAGCACTGCAAATTTGATGGTGAATTGAAGTAGAAGTTCCCATGCTCAATGTACAAAAATAGTAATACAGAAGGCTCAATCAGTAAATCAGCTCAGTAACTTCTTAGACTTTATTAGCAACATTGTGAGATATAACAATTTTCACAAAAATTTTAGCGATCAATTTTAATAATAAAATTTACCATAATGTTGTAATAATCCATACAAATTAAAATTTTTTGACTGCTGAAGGGGGCACGTTTTGGAGATGGTTGTGAAACTGAGAACATTGGTAGAGGGTTGTAACATTGAAAGCTTGAAGCAATTGTATTATGAACAAACTTGTAAATCATAGTATTTGAATAAAAACAAATAAATATAAGTATATTTTTTAAGTCACAGCATTTTTCATTTTCTTCTGGAGATTATTATTTTTAGAAAGATACACAAATTACCTGTTTATTACTTGCCAGTGCCATGATAAGTGATGGTCACTGAAAGGCTTGTGAAAAGAAACATACTCTGAAATCATGGGAAAAAAACATCTTTGCTAGTAACTTGTAGTAAACAATTAAACAAAGTAATAAATATATTTAGATGTTGTATGAGATGCTTTTATTAAATTAAATATTATACTATAATCACAAAATGTTGGAAATCTACATTAGTTTATGTCACCAAGGAATTTCTTTTTGATAAAATATTAAGATCCGATCAGATAGGAAGAGTCAGGAAACCAAGTGAAGACTAATATTACATCTAAGGCATGGGATTTATGACTTGAACCAACTCCTGAACTACTTTATAGAAGTTTAAATTATTTTGGGGTTTTTGTTTGTTTGTTGTTTTGGGGCCACTCCTAGTGATGCTCAGGGGTTATTCCTGGCTCTGAGTTCAGAAATCATTCCTGGGGCTGGGGAACCATATGGAATTCTGGGAATTGAATTTGGTCTGTCCTTCATCAGCCCTGTGCAAGGCAAATGCCTTGCAGCTGTGCTATCTCTCCAGCCCAGTTTAAATTATTTTTGCCCTATCAATATTTTTTATAAAAGTTGATCAAAGAACTAGGAAAGAAGTAGAGCATTAAATTATATGAGAAATTTATATTTTATCTTAATGAAATTTTTATTTTACTTTTCAAAAATCTTGTTACTTATTAATTCCTCTCTTTTTTCACATTTACTCACATTCACCTACTTTGAACAAATTTAGATTTTTACCATATAGCATTAATGTAATTTGCTATTGTTCATCTATAGTAACTAAAATTTGGGCTTCATAGATTTTATTGGGATTTTGTGATACTATCTTATTTAATTTGCTGAGTTATTTACTTTCTAAATTTAACTTTTCATGGAGTTTCATAACAAATCACAGTCTTATACATGGAACACCTGCCACTTTAATAGCTACATCACAAACTCATAATGTATTTCTGTGCCTCCTATTCTTTTTCAAATGCAGCTGATATCTGAGTCATCACAATAAAGTGCATGAATTTTATTTTTCACATTACTAGTATACAGTAAAATTTTTGGTTTCTGTTTTGTGTTTCTGTTTTGTTTTTCTCTTTTGCCACCTAGCATTTGAAGCTCATACATGTGTTTGGGGCATTCCCCATGTTAAAACCCTTACAGACACTGAAATTGTCAGGTACATAGTTGTAAAATCACCCCCACACACTCCCAGGTATTTCCAGATGCATATTTCCAACCCCAGGAGAAAGAGTCTGAAGAAGGGTATCCTTGAAGAATTCATAAATCAACCAATCAGGAGAGAGTCATGCAGTCAGTTTGCTTCTTGTCTTATGGCCTCTCTGTACACCAAGCCAAACTGACCTTTCTTTAGTAAACCAGTTCAAATTTACCAGGAGAAAGTAGATCAAGTAAGAGACAAAAGTACCTATCCAGATGTAAATTCACAGTCAAAGGGCTAGGTGAATAGGAAAGAGGAAATTTTCAAAATGGCTTTGTTTTAAGTAAAAGTAGGGTGTGATCTAACCAATTCACCCTTTCTGTTTAAAAAAAGTCATAAGAATCTTTAATATAAAAAAGAATCTTTAATATAAGTTTTATTCTGTTAACACTAGATGTAAAATAGCCCCAATGTGGTTGTTAATTTACAGATGCACAATAAAATTTAGAGAAATACAAGGAAAAACATCCTTTTGCAGTAAGATGGTGACCTGTACAAAGCATCATAAATTAGACTGAACATAGAACATTTTCAAAACTATCAGCTTTCCCCATATTATTGTCTTATGCATAGCACAAATTTTTTCATGGACTTCTCTGAACAAATCTATATTCTTCTCACACAAGTGAGAGTTTCTTAGTTGTCTCCTTCAAACAGACCTACCACAGGCTTCACCCAGCAATGTGTGACACTGAAAGTCAGTGTTTTGGGAACCCCATGTAGACAAGGGTAATTGTCACCCCAGCAGTCCTGGCTGGACTCCTGTGTTTTTACCAGTAATGCAAACTTAGACATAATTTCAACCTTTGGTCCTATTCTACATCTTTTCCAACGTCCTATAAGTAAGTCCATTTTCTACCTAGCTTAGCCAGGAGTGGTTCATTTTGTGATCAATAGTCTTCATTAAGTTGTCTCCAGTTAAGGCTTAGATATACAATGGTAGGAGCTTTTCTTTTTATCCTTCATTTCAGTGTACACTAACCCTTCAATAATTGTGGCATTTGTGCATATACTATTTACCAATAATATCCATCCAGTTCAAAGAATTATCTTGATTCAAATCACATTCAAACAAGACACTCTATTACATAGTCATGGGATAGTCATATAAAACCTCCATATTTACTCTGAAAAGTGACATTGACTGAGTGGCTCTAGTGCAGAATTAAAAAATCAAATCGTTATGATGAATATGTCTGTCAGGGTTTTTTAGTTGTTGTTGTTGCTGTTGTTGTTGTTGTTGTTGTTCTGACTTTAAACATGAAGTCTGAAGCTTAGAGGGGCTATATATGAAAAACGTTATTTGTCTCATTACTGAGTATTTCTAAGCTTGGCAATTACTGTATTGATAGAAAGGAAATATATTTGAGTTTATTTGTGGAGTTCCTTTCCAGTTTAAATAGAGATGGGCAAAATATATCCTATTTATGTTTTTAAGCTATCTTAAGTTCCTTGACACAGGATATCTCACAACAACTTGATAAGATATCTTTAGGCACTTTAAATTACTTTGGGAAAATTTTAACAGTTTTAGACTAAAATAAGTTAAAATAAATTTCAGTGGAGATTTATTGCATTTAGATATTATAATTTATTTGTCTTTAATTTTTGACACAATAAAATTTCCAAAGTTTCTCTTTGTGATATACATGGTTTAATTAAGAAAAACCATTTCAGAGATAATAAAATTTTATATTATCTATAATAATGAGTATATATTTCCACCAGGTTGTGATTCTTCAAAACTAAAGCTTGTTCTTTTGTAAAATCCATGACCTGAGCCTAGTAAGCTCAATATCTCTGTGCTTATTGTACTTATGGCTATCCCCCATTATACCATCAGATTTCTAGAATCAACTTCATTTCCTGGAGAAGTTTTCCAGACAGTAGAACCAATATTTTTCCAGTGAACCTTAATAAAATAAGCTTTAATAAAGGATGATAACATTAGGTGGCAAACAAAAATTCTACAGACAGTTATTCTACATCAAAACCCACACCAGATTCCCTTCTCTTTTATTTCTCTCTCATATTCAACATGAGAACTTTATCTGTACTGTAAACTTCAGATAATTTTTTATAAAAATATTTTTCCCTTATGGTATTTGAGGCAATAATTTAGATGTTTTCTCAGGATGCATAGTTGTTTTGATATCCACATACAAAAACATCTATTAATTCAAGAAAATTGTTACTAAGAATAGACATAAGTAAAAAAAAAAGGCCAGGATATTTTAAAGTAATAGTCCACAGGGATAAAACATATATTTTTTTTTAGTAGAGAGGCAGTAGAACTTGGAATAGCAAGTTCCAGTCTATTTCTTATCTCACTCCCTCCGGTATGAAATTTGGCAGATGTAATGTGGAAACATTATTCCCTTAAATATAAGCATTTATTATCTTGTAGACCGTTGTTACGAAGTAAAAAGTAAACTACACGAATAATATTGAAAAACACATGAACCCTCCCTGAGATCTTTTTACTCCACTAATAAAATGGCATTGTGCACTGGTATTATGCCTTTTTAAGTCTTTATGAATGACCGATATCTCACAGAGTAACTATATTTACAAAAAGGTTGGGAAACAGGTAATTTAAGAAAAAATACTGAGTTGGGCACTAATTAATTAATGTACTCATAGCAAGAAAAAATAGATACATAAGAAAAAGTGTAATGTATAAAGAGAAGATGCCATCTTAACATCAAAAAAGTGAGTACTCTGAAGAGTGAGTATCCTAAAAATACATACAAGAATAATCAGAAATCACTCCTGGCAGGCTTGGTGCACCATATGGGCTGCCAGGATTCAAACTACCGTCCTTCTGCATGCAAAGCAAACACCCTAAGTCTATGCTGTGCTGTGCTGGGGTTCGTGGGTTACAAGATGCTCAAGGCCATGGAGCTAAGCAAAGCAGCTGTGCTCCTCTGGCTCCACCTTATCGGGTGGGACCCTTACCAGGTTTGGGCCCTTAAGATTGTGTTCGATGGCGTCTTCTTGGCTGTCTTGTGCAAAAAAAACAGCGAAATAATATTTTGTGTCTTGAATGATTTTAGTAATCTCTGCAAGTAAAAAGTCAAAATTGCTATTTGTAATATAGTAAAGATATTTAAATTCTGGTACCTCTGTATGATAATTGTTGAAGCATCAAAGTGCTCCCAATATACCACTTAATATTCTATAATATACATGTATTATTTTATTTTTGGAAAACACAGCTGATTTTTCCCTGAGTTCTTGCCATTGTATATACTACATTAAATAGAAAACATTTGAAACAAACAAAAAAGAATAAATTAATGATTCCTTAAATTTAAATAGAGTCTCAACTCCTATATACATGCAAAATTGGTATAGTTTACATGAAGAGTGAGTCATATACCCAACATGCATCTATTAAACAAGATTTTCACTTCACTTATCATATAAATAATGATTTTTTTAGCTCAGCCCCATTCTCTACCTCAAACATGAAACAAAAAGATGTAATATGTTTATCGGGTGTATTTTTCCTACATTCAATAGCATTTTGAAAATAGCATTGTTGTTCAGTAGCATTGTTGGAAGTATTTAAGCACAAGTCAGTCAGGCCAAGAGATCTACCAGGCTCCTGAACATATTCTGTTTTCCACTATACAGGCCAACACTTAATTTCCAAAATTAAACACCAAATAATATTTAGAATATTTTATGCTCAGATACAGTATATATTATCATCATTTCACATGTACTTATTTTCTATATAATAATGTTAGCAATCTAATTTATATATATCACAACACAATTATTTATATATAGATTTAATAGCCTCATATAATTCTCTTTTAAGTATTAGTTTTATCTAATCATGCTTATAAATATGTGCATGATGCAAGCAATTCTACTGCTCGCATATGTCAATGGATTGGATTGAGCTATTTTCACATATTTAAATATATTTTAAATTGCATTACTGTTTATAAATCTATATTTCTATAGATTATTAATTTTATCAAATAACCAGAATGGTTTTGATAATGATGATGTAATGAGAGAACATCTTCTGGGGAAAATTCAGATGTATTTTAATAAGTGAGGCATGAGAGAGTAATAAACTCTAATTGCTAATAGGGCATATTATATCACTTGAATTTCCTGTTTATTTATATATAATCCTGATTTACTTTTAACTGCACATGATAATTATGCAGGGATCATAGATTTTCTGTTTTAAAAGTGTATGTGTTTTTATTCACTTATAAGTTGCAAGATTCTTCCAACCAGTGTTCAGTGGTCCCGGGGACCTTCTTAGTGATCATTAAGTTAACTGGGCCAGAGGTTAAATACTCCTGTAATGCTATAGATTAAACAGGATTTCCCAGTAGTGTTTGAAAGCATCCTAGATGATACTTAATGGTGAATTCTTGAAGGTTTCCATGGATTCACTGGTGATATTTGATGGACTACATATGTTGGGGAGTTGGCTACTGTCAGTTTCATTGAAGGAATGTACTTTATCCTTTATACTATCTCAAGTTCTAAAATCTGTTTTTAAAATTTGTCTCTAGAGGGGAAATAGCCATAGTACAGCATTTAGGATATTTGCCTTAAACACAACCTTGCAGGTACAACCACCTGGCAACTTATATGATCCACCAAACCCCTCCCCTTCAGGAGTAATCCTTGAGCATAGAACAAGGATTAAGCTCTTAGGACAACCATGTACAGCCAAAACAAAACAAAACAAACAAAATGTTCCTAGAACCAAAGAGATACTCAGAAGATTGGAATGCACTTTTCATATATAAGGCTGGGATTTTATTTGGCACTGTGTATTCCTTTAGTACCGCAGGGAACACTATTTGGTCAATGGTCTCAGAATAACTTCTACACAGCACAAGGTGTAAACACATCATACAAATAATTTTGCTCCTTATGTTCTAATGCTAAAGCCATAGAGTAAGTGACCAGTTTTCAAATCTCTCTTTCCTACTGATTTAATCACATTTGCTTTTCTTATTTAAATAAAATATTGTCAATAAACTAAAACACATCTAATTTTCTTTTCTAACAAATTTAAAACTCAAATAGAAATGAAATGTTGAATCTGTAATGAATTGTGAATGACAGTAATAAGTGAGAAGATGAAGAAAATGAACTTTAAATATGACGTTGTTATTTAAAGTGCTGATCACTTAATAATTTTTTTTAAAATGTGATTTCCTTACTACCAGCAGAAGATTAAGCTGTACTTTTCATTGATTTCTCTCCTCTAAAGCACTAGAATTATCCTCTTTGTTCATTTCCTGACAGATACTGCCCTCGTAAGCCCAATAAACTTGGCTTCAGAGATTGTTTGGCTGTTCCAGATATTGGACTTGGAATATTCTTTTAAGAATACTTGCTAATTTGGGTCCAGATTTTAGGTGAAATTTTATTATAAAAAGAAAATTACAAGTTTTAAAAGCATGTTTAAAATATATCATATTTGCAAGATATTTAGTTTTTCTTTATTGAAAGGGCTGTGATTTTCTTAGCACCATTCAACACAATTAAATAAACTGATCACCTTGTCTTAAAGAAAACTCAGGTTATCTGAAGAAAGATCAAATGTTGAAAAAGAAAGAAAGAGAAGAAGAAAGAAAGAAAGAAAGAAAGAAAGAAAGAAAGAAAGAAAGAAAGAAAGAAAGAAAGAAAGAAAGAAAGAAAGAAAGAAAGAAAGAAAGAAAGAAAGAAAGAAAGAAAGAAAGAAGGAAAGAAAGAAGGAAGGAAGGAAAGAAGGAAAGAAAGAAGGAAAGAAGGAAAGAAAGAAGGAAAGAGAAAAAAGGAAGGACAGAAAAAAGAAAGAACAAAAAAGAGAAAGAAAAGAAAGGAAGAAAGGAGAAAAGGGAGGAAAGAAAAGTGAAGAGATAAGAAAGAAGGAAGGAAGGAAGAAGGAAAAATAGAAAAAGAAACGGAAAGAAAATAAAAAACAAGTGAGTTGTAAGTAATTTTGAAGATTTAGAAGTCTTGTAATTATTGAAACTACTGGAGTCTGTAAGATAGATAACAATATGGGGGTAAAAACTTAAAAATGGAACTATTATACTACCTAGAAACCCTTCTTACAGATCTACCTGTAAATTAATTGAAGTCAGAATATATAAGACATATCTTCACTACCAAGTTTTTTGAAGTTTTATTCACAAAGACTTAGATCTGTGAATAATCAAAATGTCTGGAAAAAAAACACAGCAATTTGTTCGTGCAATGGGATATTAATGATCCTCAAAAAACTCCATGAAATCTTTCCATATGTAACACTATTGATGAACCTGGAAGACTTTATGCTGGTGAAAGATTTCATGGAAGAACAAACACTGCATGATTTCTATTATATACCTAAAATAGACAAAACCTACTAAAATCAAACTGTAGAAGTGCAAGTGTCTGTAGCTGCAGATTTAGAAAAATGAAGTGTTTTATTGCAAAGTTCATTAAAATTCATTGAGCTTCAATTATGAAAGATGGTAAGTTCAAGTTCTAGAGATTGACTATAAGCACTATTATAGTGCTTATAGTTATCAATACCATATTATAAGAAATTTTCCAAAGGATGATTTTATATTAATAATTTTAATTCAACATACACAGAACTTAAAGGAAAATCTTCAAATGAGGAAGTTTTGGAGGTGATAGAAAATATTATTACCTTGACTTTATTGTGAATTCACAAAAGTGGTAAGGAAATAGATATGGTTTTCTGCATACCATTTTTTTTGTGCTAGAACAGTTATTTGAAAAAAAAAATCTAAAAATGTGATGAAAATTTGCATAAATTAAATAGTGATCAAGTCAGGGTAAACAACTATCCTTGAACTTACCAAGATCATTTGTAAATTGTGGTATACCATCTATACTGGAAATTGTTGACTGAGTAACAGGATTGTCTCACTGATTTTTTTTCATCATGTGACTTCTACTCACATAGTTCCTGTTGCAAATCAGTCCCTGATGGGGTTGACTGATGGAGGGATAGAGGATGAGGCCTTTCTCCTCCAGCTCAGACCACGCATTTGTTACCCTGTTCAGCCGGCGGTTCTGAGGTGAATGTGGCGGGAAGAAAGCCAACAGGCAGTTAGGCTTCCGAAGAAAACAGCTCTTTATTCCTAGAGGCCGAAGCCAAAAGGCCTAACAATAGGCCTCAGGAAAAAAGTCCCTCACCTTCCACAGACCCTTGCTTTTATGCCCCAGAATCAGGTACCACCCAATGGTGGGATCAGATACCACCCAATGATGGGAGCAGAATCAGGTATTACCTGAGCAGAATGCCAGATCACACCCTAGGGTAGGGCACAATCACCGATCAGGGTAGGGTCAGTAACATAATAATCCCATAAAAATGTTTACATACACAGTTCCTGGTGTCTTCCTTATATTTCCAAATTATTAGTAGTTTTGTTCTCTTAGAATATTTTATATTTAATGTTTTTCTTTTATTTAAACACCAGGTTTCAGAACACTTTAATATTTGAAACTTAACTTATTCCTAAAAGAAAAATTAATTTCTTTCAATTCATTCTATAATGGGCTCTTTATGGTACAAGGCTAAGGAATCTTTTATTTAAAAAATAATTTTTATTTTGACCAAACTAGATTACAAATTTTTCAAAGTAATATTTTAGATACATAGTGACATTGAATCAGGTGCATTTCCACTACCACGGTTGTCCTTTGTCCTCTCTCTACCCCTGTTCCCAGCATGCATCCCGTATCCCCCTCCTTTGCACCCCAGGCTGCTATTAAAAGTGGTCCCCTCTGTGTCTAGCTTGTTTTAGATTGGGTATTGATTCTGTTGTCATTGGCTTTAAATTTGGTGTTTAAGTTTGATCATTTTTTTTATTTCTACACTATGTTCATACGATTGTTTGGTCTTGGCATCCTCATTATTTCTCCCTTAATTTGTGGTGCAGAACAAGAGGTTCAAATTATGTGGTTCTGTTAGAAGGAAAGAAAAAAGAGGGGGCAAAAATCAAACAAGCAAAAAAAAAATGGGAGGAGTCCTTCTAAAGGCTATAAATATCAATTTAAGAGAAGGAAGAAAAACATAACAAGAATGCAAAAACAAAAAAAATCAAACAAGAACAACAAAAAACCTGAAAAGCACCACAGCTATAAGCACCACATAAAGACAACAACCAAACTATATCCACGGTCCCAAGATAAAAGCAAAACAAAGCACAAAAAAAGAAAAGAAAAGAAAAAGGAAAAGGAAGAACAAGCAGGAACGATAACAAAAAAAAAATTAATTTGTACTTTTTTCATTTTTTTTGCATAGACACAGTAAATATTGGGGAGATTATAAACAGAATTCACTTGGCCTGAGAGATACAGGGTTTCAGTTCTTGTTTTTTTCTCCTCCTTAACTTCTGAACTTCATCTGTTTTGGTTCTGCTTGGTACAAAAACCTAGAAGAAAATGTCTTGTCTGAGATTAAAGCTCAGGTCAAAACCAGGGCACAGAGATGATGGAGCCTGGCACTCGTACCCCCAAATGCACCAGCAATATAATATAGCACCATTTCTTTTTGCATAGGCATACTAAAAATGGGGACATTTTATGTATAGAACCAAGCTCTTATCTAGTAGGGATACAAAGTCATACATTTTACAATACAGGGACATCTCCCACCTTGAACATATGTCATGTAGTCCCAACTTAGACTCCATGTGAATAGACAGCAACTATCCAACCCAGAACCCTAGATCTCAGACATAGAACCAATATAGTTCTCCGCAACAGCTCCAGGAACCAAACTCCCCCTGAGACATTCATAATACTGCTCTGACACCAACAAGAGCCAGTTTTGATATGACATCCTGACAATGAGGAAATATCAACAACTTGGTCCAAGAACTTGGTCCAGGTTGTCTTACCTCACCACTTAACGATAAGATGAAATAAAAAGACATGTCATCCTTTGATCTGTGCAAAAGCCAAGATCGCTATCTACAGAAGACTGTGACAACCATGACTGGGAAGAACTCATCCTGGGTCCAATAAAAAAAAAAAAAAACCCTAATCTAAATTTTGGCAGAGAAATAGTACAGAAGGCAGAGCATTTGCCTTGCATGCCACATGTGATGGACCAGGAATCCCCAGAACCTCATATCCCCAGTATCCCTTAAACCTCACCAACAATTATTCCTGATCACAAAGCAAGTAGTAACCCTGAGCACCATCAGAGGTGGCATCCCATCCCCGCAAATTATATATTATAAAATCAAAAATTAAAAACTTAAAACTGAATGAGTTATAGAAAATCACCATCAAGTCCCTAAACTTCTCAGAAAGAATAGGTTGCTAATAAAGAACTAAATTTTTATTTGGTTCATTGGACTGACCAGGGTGAAGAGAAGCATGACAACATAACTAAAAATATGTGAAACAGGTTAGACTTATTTTCACCAGTAAGATCTGAGATTTATGAAGGTCAATTACAGAAGCTGATTTAAATGCCTTCAACAAAACATAAATTTCTGAGTTTAAATGATATTTTATATGCATTTTAGCATATTAAAATGTTATAGAATAGAAAGAATCCTTCTGTGGTACTTATAAGCTTTATAATTGTCATACTTTTCAAGCACTGTTGAAAATTTCAATGTTACCTTTAATATGCTGTTCCATGTAAGCAACAACTTGTATGTCATGTAATAATTCAACTTTTATATAGGACATGTTCCATAAGTCAACTTTTATATAGGACATGTTCCATGTAAACAATAACAATGTATGTCATGTAATAATTCAAGGACAAGGGGGGAAGAGAGAAAAAAAATTTAATTCTGCCATCCTCAAGTAATACAATTCAGGTGACTACATGAACCTAGCTTAATTCACCCAAAAAGTCTCTGATATATTTATTTGATATTTAATTCACGTGTATTTAATGCATAAAGTAATCATTTTAGACTTAACTTTCTGTTTATATACATATTACACGAAAATATATTTTGTTGAAGAGTAGTTTTTATAAAAATCATATTTCTTCTTATAAAAATACTGTATGCATACTGTGTATTTTTGTGTTTGTTTTTGTTGACCACAACCAGATTTGTGCAGAGCTTACTCTTGGCTTTGCATTCAGGAATAACTCTGCCCATTCTGGGAATTATATAAAAATTGTGGAATAAACGTAGGTCAGTTCTTGCAAGGCAAGCATTCTACTCACTGGACTATATTGTTTTATTGGCCCCACTGTTGGTTTTCAGTCTTTCTTTGTTACTTATTGCTTTTGTCTTTTAAGCAGTGCTCAGAAGGCCTTTCTACAATTCTCAGTCAACCTGCACAGTGGTTCAACATGATTGTCAGAAGATGTAGTACTTCTTGTATTTTTAGGTATAGTTTCTGTAAATAAATTTAAAAATTAATTAAGTTATTGGAGTGATAATTAATTATTTACAGCTTTGCATGTGCTGGACTCTGATTTCAAGTCTCATAGTCAAATATGGTCCTCTAAGTCTTGTCTAGAGTGAACACTTACCATGAAAGCAAGCCAAAGCTCTAAGCAATACTGGATGTTATTAGTACTATGTGTTATTACAAAGTCAAAAATTAATTAATTAAATTAAAAATACATAGAGAAGTTTCTAACCTAGATTAAATGGTATAGAGTTATAAACTATATAAAGTGTACTGTACTATTTGTACAGTTTAGGCATTCTTGAATACCAAATTAGTATCATATGCATTAGTCAGAAAACTGTAAGCAATCTTCAGAAGTGCATTTTCATAGACAAAAGCAAGGAGTAATCTTAAAGCCTGGTATTTCATAGGATAATAATATAATCTCCAGTCACATGTTAATCTTTGTATCACGTAGCATATTGTTCTAGTTATTTCAAAAATGACTGCCAGATTTCATTTATTGTACTATTTAGATAATATATATAAATATTAGTGTTTTGTGTCTGATGTTTTATTTATAATTTGTGCTCATTCTTTTATTTATTTTTTTAATATTTAATGCTGACTTGAAAAACTTAAGATTCACTTGATTTATTTTTGTGAGTATCTCTTGCTGATGTATCCATAGCAGTTAGTGTGAGTATTCTACAACTGTTACACTTAGTTATACTAAAAATTTAATGCTACTGTTAGCATTGTTTTGTAGACTTAAATAATGCATTATAAATTCACTTTGTTAGATTACAATTTTAAATTATCTGGTCATCAATACCTGTTGCAGTATGTGATAAATTTTTATTAAGAATATAGAAAACTGGCAAAAATTTCTCTATTGTTTTTCTTATTTTATATTTTCTTGCTTCCAACATTGTCATAAATTAGCAAAGGGGAAAGGGAAATGACAAAATAATCTTTGAAATATTGATACAATGTACTTTTATTTTACATAATTCAAGAATCGAAGCATCCAAGTCATATTAATTATTCAAAAATAGCAAAATATTTTCTGAGACATTTTCTTGATTCTTTAACTATATACACTATTTTTTCTGTCTGATATCCTGTTTTTAGTGAGATCAATTTGCATTAATTTGTGTTCATAATTAAAAATCTAGAGCAAAGCCAATGATAAAAATGATGACCAAGGATTATACAAAACTATCAAGAAAAGCTATGATGAACACCCCTGATTTATCTACTTTCTAAGATTTAGGTTAAGATCATTTGAAGGCTTCTATTAAGATTTAATTTACCTTGAAGAAAGAGTAAAACAAAAAATTCTGTGTTAAGGCAGCTGACACTGAATAATTAAATGTTGACACAGCAGCTTTTTCTTGTTTCTCTTCATTATTGTAAAAAAAGAATAAGGGTTCTCAGAGTGAAATTTTAGAAACAAATGATAAGTCTATGTTGTATCATAAGCAGTAGGACAATATAAAATTTTACTTATAAATCATAGTGAAAGTCTAGCTTTCTCTGATTTAGGCTTAAGCCAGAGAATTCTTAACCTGCTGTGGTATGATCTACAGGAAATTAAATTCTAATTATTATTCTAATTATCCTAATTATTATTATCATAGCTGTAGAATTTTTAAGCGGAAAGTGACTGAGTTAAATAAAGAGATGTTTAGTTTATTTTAACATATATTATTATTTAACTTTTTTACTAGAACAACCAAGTAAGCATTTATCTTAATTTGTTATTATATTATTTTTATAAATATGTTATAGTTCAGATATTACTGAGATGGAAATTAATTATTTTAATCTAATTTAGTCTAATGATTTTGTCTAATTTTATTGTGATTTGTTTTCCCATCATATCTAGTTTCTTTAATTCCCTTCTAGCAAATGATGAAGCATATGAGACAAACAACACTTTATATTTTATTTTATTACGTAATTTCATTGATCCTAGTTTACCTCTGTAAATAATATTTGGGAGGTATCAGTAATTCTAAAGTTTCTAAAGTACCCACTGTATAATCTGAGAATTCAGAGTAAATGAAAATGTATTCCTTGTTTAACATTACAAGAATATTTTACCTGCAACAACTTGGAACAAGCCTAGTACTTTTTTTCACTGTGAGTCATGTATAGCTGTATGATCCATGAATCCATACCTAAAGTTTAATTTATATTCCAGGGTATCTGAGAAATGTCATCCAATTGTGTATTCAGTGCAAAAGGGCAATAGTGTTTGGTAAGTATTTTTTCAAACAAGGTTTCTGGGCAGCACAAACTCAGTGGTTGAATAGTTCTTATCTGACTTGATAATAATTGTTATCTAAATTTTTTATAATCCAGAGGTGCTAGAATAAAATATACTTGATATTTTGAACCATTAGAGACCCCCTCCAATCCATTGGCTACTAGTCAATTTCTCCCTCTTAAATGCAGCAAATCTGCCCTTTTCAGTTGATTCTTTTCTCATAATGTCTGTTTTCAATTACTGGAAAAGTAATAAGGACCCATGTGATTTTACTTAGACCACCCAGATTATATATTTAACCTCATTTCAAGATTGTTAATTTTATTAAATTTCTACGGTTCCCTTTAACAATTAAGCTAATATATTTCCAGGTCTTTTGTATTGGGTATTAGGTATATTGGGAAACTTAGAGTACTGCTAAGACAATAAATAAACATATTGCTTTAATCTTGCTTTATTATGAGTTTTTATATAAACTAATATTTAAAATTATTTTTGCAAATAATCTTCTAGATTATTTTGATTTTTAAAGTAACTAGTCCTAAACAAAATAGTGTTATAACATAAACATTTAGGGCCCACTGAAGAAATTATATAGCACAGGTGTTATGTTCCCTATTCGTTCCAGCAATAGTTTTTACTTTTGCAAAAGCATCTGACTGCTATTTTTTAAAAAATCTATCAAATTTAGATATCTATATGTTTTACTATGTTGTAGGCAAACTTATTTCTAAAAATAATTTAGTATTTAAAGAACATCTCTGGATTAGTAAATTTAAATTAGGCTAGGGAATTATATGCATGTTTATTTATGGTGTATGCAAATATACCAAGTCAAAAGCAAAAGTCTATTATCTTTAAATTATTTTTAATTGTCTTGTTTTTTATATTTAATTCAATTGTTTTTAAAATCTTATAAAATAAAATTTATCAATTTTTAGAAGTAAATAAAAAAAACCACATTTTTTTTATTTCTTTTACTCTTTATACTTCATAGCAGAAGTATGCTTAGTCTCTACAGTGGCGATAAATAAATAAAATGCCATAATGTTGCTAGTTTGTCATAGTTCAACTATTTCTGAAAGAAGTGAAGAGAGTTGCTTGAATATCTACCAGATTTTATCTGTACTTTTGTCCTTTAATGGAATTACTAAATCATATTAATCCCCATACATAATAGCAGCATATAATGATAATAGTTTATTACTTTCTTGCTATATATCTTTAGTTCTGTATAGTTTTGCCTCTATATGATGGTCCTTACACTAGTATATAAGAAGAGTCCTATCTGAGATGTATGTTCCTAATGGCAAAAAGAAAATAAAATTTAAACTAGTGGAAACAAACAAAGCATAAAGCTTTCTTTAGTAAAATACTTGTACCACTTCAAGTTCACTTTATTGATATAAGTTAGTCACATGGTAACAGAACATCAGAGTGAGAAACTAAATTCACCTCAGCAAGGTAATGCAAGTCATATAGCAATTTTCTAAGATATATAAACTTTTATCACCAAAGAAGAGAGAGAAGTAAAAGGTTTGAAATCACAATCTATCTCACTTGTTAAGATACATTTGACTTGAAAGGAAACTATTATGTTTCATCTTCACTAAAATAAGTGAATCAAATTATCTCTCCTATTGTTCCAAATGTTATAGAAACCAGATTAGAAACATTTAGTTATGTAATATTTGGTAATAATAATGTAAAGAGAAATCATTTATTGCAATACTTTATTTTTTCTACTAAAGTATTCCTACTTACATCAAGGGGAATAATTCTTAAAGTCAATTTTGTTTTCTTTAAGGATGGAAATTTGTTTAACTTGTTTATCTGCTTCCATCAGCAACATTTTTACCATCTCTCTAAAGCTAAGGTGGTCAATTAGATATAAACAGAAGGGAACAGGAAGCATCCAGGCAAATAAAAATATTGTCCTTAGCAAGAAGTATTGGGAAATAAATTAAATACAAAATATAACATGAATAGGAGTTCATACTATCAGGCCTCAAAAACAGACTGAGGAACCAGCATAAACCCTAAGACCAGAAGCCATCAAGAGATTCTTCGGGGTTCATTCCACAAGAACAAATCAAAACTGAATAGAGAACATTACTCCTTCTTACTTGGAATATTCTTGATATTAAGTCTCATCTGTATGGCGATCCCTAAACAGGAAAGCTTGGGTAAAGGAATATAAAACCATTTTGCAGAAGCAAACAGAGCTATTTCTTTTAGAATCACCCATTCTCTTCTATTTTTGGTGGGTGACTTTACTCTTATCTTGGAGGGGGGTTGACAGCCCAACTAATGATATGCTAGTCAACTATTTTCTTTTTCTCATATTTTCTAAAGTCATGTTTCTGTTTAATTTCCCATTCCTATTTATTTTCTATTCCACTTTTACAAATTGCTTGGAAATCCTAGGTGCAATTCAGAATTTTAACGTCCATTCCAGAGAATATTTTTTGCAGAATTTTATGAACTCCTGACCCTCCTGGAACTTCATGGGAATGTCATGGTGGGTAGGAAGATGATGACACTGTTATTGCTGTCTCCAATTTTATTACTATCCAAGCTTCCCACAACCAATAAACATTATCAAATAAAGTAAGTGGAATGAGTGATAAAAATAAAATAAGGTACTGTCAGTGTCTCTCTGCTTCTCTGAGAAATTTCAATACTAAAGTCTCCAAAGTGGAACACCACAATACATTAGCACAAATTAAATCTATTCCCAGTTGATATATCTTCCCTTGAGTTCAGAAAACATGGAAAACCCCTTGTATTTTTTAGTAAAGGAAATACACACAGTCAATATTAAAAGCAGAAGAGCTGGTGCTAAAGCACTGTAAGTAGTGTGTTTGCCTTGCAAACGTCACACAATAGACTTTAGTTCAGTCCCAGTACCAGATACGGAGTCCTGAGCATTGCCGAGAGTGACCCATGACCAAGAGAGCAGTCCTAGATATTACTGAATGTGATCATTCCCCCCACCAAAAGGGACATTATTAATTATGATTACAGGAGGAGAGATGCATAATGTCCGTCTTATTATGTTTTAAAAGTGGTGGAAAAAATACCATAAAATAATGGCTACCATTACTTCCCAGGTATCCCAGTTCAGGCTAACACTTCTATAGCATTCTCAGAAAAGGTGGGGAGACAGATTTTCCTTTATGCATGAGCTATAGCATCTCAATGCCACCACCTAAATTCTATGACAGAAACTGCCAAAACTTGCAACTTAACATTATCAAAGTTCTAAGCCACCAAATTTGTTTTATATTTATAAATTTTGGTCCACTTCAATATTTTATAGTCATATAGCCCAGTAGTATCACAGGAAAAATAATAATAAAATAACATGAAAACCTATAAAACTCGGAAAACCTAAACCTCAACTAACACCAACCGCAGACCAGTAAGTACTTTAGTTACATTATGAAGACAAAAAGGAACCATTTCAAGTTGGCCCTTGAAGATCTATATTTCATTTGATTTTGTGTTGTAACAAACAATGTGAAGTAAAAATGTTTGTATGGAGGCATGATATGTTGGTAAAAGGAAATTGAGGACACTGGTCAAAGGAAGATAAGATCTCATTGGTGGAGGGATTGATGTTCCAAATTTAATTCCTGAAATGACTGTAAACAACTTGGTAAATTAGGAAAACAAAACTCATTGAAAGTAACAGAAAATGCTTTGAATTTTCTCGGGAGAAATTAGATATTTCAATAAATTATACACAATATAATTTGAGTTGAAACATGTGTTTGGAAGAAGAGGAGGAGAGGAGTACTAGGAAAAATAAAATAAACTAGAGAAGGATGTGCAAAGAAAGGTCCTAAAGAAAGAGATGAAGACATTTTACTTTATTTTATATTTTTCGTATTTTATTATATTTTTTGTATTTTATTTTATATTGCACTAGGAAGAATAAATTGAACAAATGTTGGAGGTGAGCAAGGAAAGACAGATGAAAATTACAGAATAACAAAAATGCTAAATAGCATTATCTTTTTAGGCCAAATATTTAAAATGTTTGGGCTATTCAAATATTTGTGCCCATTTTCAATGTACTGATATTAAAAATTGAGGCATTTTCAAGAGGTAAGCAGACATAAACATTGTTTGAATAACATTGATGTTCCAGTTACAAGATGTGATGATTTTCTGTCTTACATTTTGTTTCCTTTATTTTAATGTCTAAAATGATCATTTTCATAATATTGTATTTTTTTTAAAATAATATATATAAGCACCATGCTTACAAGCGTGTTTGTAGTTAGGTCTTAGTTATGTAAAATAACACCCCCTTTCACCAGTGCAACATTCCCATCACCAATGCCCCTCATCTCCTTCCTCCCCCACCTGTATTCATGACAAGCATTCTATTTTTCTCAGTCACTACCATTTACATAATGTTTAAAGCACATGTTATGTCTTGAACATGTATATAGCTATTTCAGCCTTTGCCTCTCCTTTTCTCTCTCACTTTACACCTTTTTACATAAAATTTTATTTAAAACTATCTATCTGGACTCACTTTAAAAATTTAAAAACTCCTTAAGCTTAATCATGCCAATTAATCCAAAATACATTTATTAAACATTTTATTACAAAGGAAGCCAATAATGTATTTTATATTCCTTTTTCTTCTGGAAAATGGATCAATTAAATTTTAAATTAATTTTTATACTTAAGAGTCAGTACTCAGAAGTGTATCAATTGCATTCGAGTTTTTATAGCTAAATGTGCCCTTTTAAAGTTATTATCTATATTTGCGTTGCTGATGCTACCTACTTTACAAGAGCCAGCTATCATTTTAAAATAGAAATGTCCATGGTAGAATCCTTTTTCCTTTCAAAATAATTTCAAGTCTGATAAAGACAGAAAAAGATAAAGCCAGCAAAGCACTTGTCATTTTCTTCTAAGTGCTCTGCTTGTACTTCCAGGCACTTGGGGAAAAGATTGCATATATATTATTTGATTTATGTTACTGTCTCTTGGAGTACATTTGGTTTTGTGTATTTTAAACAGAGACACAAAAATGACTTGATAAACAATATCTATCAAAACAACTTGGAAACCACTTAAGATGCAGGTCTTTATACAAAGTCAAGATAACTTTTTCAACCAAGTAGCCTTGAGTGCTTCTGCTAAAAGTACAGAGAAGAAAAGAGATGAAGAGGGCGGTAAAGCAAACAAACAGAAAGGTTTACATTGAATTTCAGACTCTAAATAGTATTAACACCTTTAAGACAAGATACCCTAAATAGCAAGTAACAATTTGAAAGTAATAGACATCAACATATCAAAATTGGATCTGAAGTTAAATCACTTCGAAAAGCTGTATTGCTTGTGTTGTGAATGGTTCTCTGGGAAAAAGTAAAAAGCCCCATGGGTTAAATATGAAATTCTATTTGAAATAATACACTGGCAGACTATCTAATCAAGCCAAAGTGCTTTACTGAAAGGAGATATGCTATAAACATCTGATTGCTTTATTAGAAGTGTAAATGTGGTTCTTCTTTTGAAAATATCCACGAATCACCTTTGAAATGTGCCATAGCAAATACTTAAGATCAAATAGCATCCATTAATAATAGATAAAGCCCCAGAAAAGACTTTCAGAAAGCTGATAGATTATTATTTAATATGAAATTGGGCCAGAAAGCTGCCTGAAACACACTCCTACCCTCCTTTAGCAATATGTCCCCTGCTATTTTAAATAGCCATCAACAGTTGTAACTTATACTTTGCAGATAAATGAGGAAAAACTGTTAAACCAGCATTCCAAATTCTAATTCCAACGTCACTATTTATTTTTTGAGATGGTACATTTTCCAATATTCATCCATTTTGTAACGATTTGAAAGATTTCAACCCATCTGACATAATTATCAAAGTTTTGATGAAGGCCAGTAAAATAATTAATCCATATAGTAATGACTTGAATGAGAAGAACATGCTGGATCAGAATTAGAATGAACAAAGAAGTTAATGAAGAAAATTGTACTTCATTAGAGATTCACAATACTGCTTAAAGAAATTACACTGCCTCTATCATCATGACAAAATATTCCAAGAAAAAAGTAATATAATAATTCTGTTTTTTGATGTTGTGATTTATCTCAGTAAATTGTTTTGTCTATATCAATTCTGTTCAGTTGGGTTTTATAATTTTCTGGATTTTCAAATCAGATTCCCACTTTTTGTCTTACAAAAGCAGCATGTAGGCATCACAGAATGATGATGGCCACTCATGACCAAGAAAATAGACAGCATGTTATTATCTGCAAAATAAGTGGTAAATTTATGCAAACTGAGAAAATCATATTTAAAAGCTTGTATGTAGACCATGATAACTAATTTGTACATTGCTTATTGCTCTAAAGTTGAAACCTAAACGTTGAGTGTACAGATCACTTGCATCTTTGTTAGAGACTACCTTGTACATGCTAGAAATAGTTTAAAACATTTTATTCATTTTTTTAACAAGTTAAACAGTTTATTTTTGAAGAGAGAAAGGAAGTAATAAAAGTGAAAGAATAATAAATTTGTTTCATCAACATACGCCTCCCCTAAAAAAAATCACTTGTTGTTCCTGGATAAATATTTTTTATGTTTTTTTCTGTCAGTGTTAGAAATTGAGCCCAGGTATTAATGGGCTCTTCTTTTCTTTGCACTTTATTAACCATATATTCTGATTACCACTTTGGCTAAATTACGTTATTTTTTTCCTTTCTAGATATTAATAAAAGTTCTCAGATTTGGCCCTATATCCTATTCCCTATTATTGCACTTACCTGATATGTCTTGACAATCATATTCACACCTGTGCTTCAGCATTTTAATTGTATAATTTGATTTACTGATAATTGTGTTATTGGAGATCTCCCATGTGATTTCTAGACTTTTATCAACTTTTTTTCTAATGGAAACATTTTTACATTTTAAAATATAAGTCTATTTTAGCACATCAAAATTAAACACAGTTGTTTTTTCCTATATAGATAATGCCCTCATCTAGCAATCTTTGTTATATTTAATGAAATCAAAGCACATCTGTTAAGCAAAGATGCAGTGGTTTCATTTTATTTCAAATAAGATAAATTCTCATCTTCTAATTGCATGTTTCCTAAACATATCTTTAATTACTGAGTTACCACTCTGGTTAAAGTTTTTTACTCACTGGAATGACTACAATAACCGAATCTCATCCCTTCCTACCTTGACCATCTTGAATCTTTTCACTCTTTGATCATAGTGACACACTTTATTTGAAAAAAAATAATCATTATTTGACATGTGCTGAAAATCCTGAACATTTTTTCATTTTCTTGACATAAACATCTATTCAAGAATCTGGAGAGACAGTGTAATTGGATAACTTGCATAACTCCAGTTCAATCCTGACCATAGGATAACCACCACCACCACCCCTCCCCCAGGCACTAATAGGAGTAATCCCTGATCAGGAGTAAGCCTTGATCATAGTGTGGTGTGATCTCAAAACAAAATATAAAACAAATATGTCCCCTGCTATTAGATGTTAGATTTAAAATCTAACTTTAAATCACAAAGTAATGTATAATTCTTCATAGTTTCCAGCAATACATTTATTTTTCTTTACAAATAAAAACTCCATTTTAAAAGTATACAAAAATATAATTTGTTTTCTTAATAACATGTTTAATTTCATTGCTATTATTATTTTATTTTTGTCTGTGTTGTCTGGCTTTCTCACATCATTACTTTAATGGCATCTTCTAGTGTTGCCTCCTTATATTTTATAGCTGGTGATGGGTACAACACAAGGTTAAGGATGTGCTTTATAATTCAAATTTTCAGGGTTCAAATTACTTGTCCACTTTCTGAGTTGGGCTATATTTCCATATATCTCCATATTTTATTTCCCTCATATTTTATTTCCCTCATTTGCTTAGATAGAGAATAATCACCTTTATGATATAATAAAATGGATAAAGAAAATCAAGACTTAAAGGTTTAAAATATCAAATAATGTATTTGTCATACATATTTGTCAATGTTTTAGATTTTTTAAGTAATAAAAACTTATGGGGCACAATCCAGAGTTTTCCCCCATGTCTACACAAGTTCCCACACCCTACTGAAGCTCTTCAGACTGTACAAGTAGATCTGTCCTACAACTTCTTCCACACCAATGGCCCAGCTTGACCACTTTTTCATTTATCTCTGCAGAGACTTCTAGTCACCAAACACTCCTGGTATTTCGATTCTGTAGCTTACATCACTGGGGACTGTTGGAGCCAGGCAGGGGAAACCCCCTTATGCCTCTGTACATCCAGAAGTACGTGGTAGTCACAGACACCATTCAGAGCTTTGTAAAAATAGCCAATGTGATAGACTAATATAACTCACTAAAGAGAGGTCCAGCTAGCAGGGAAAACTCATATATCCATCAGCCTCACAGCTGATGGTTTTTGCATTCTTTTGTACCCTTACAAACTATGTTGTTGTCATAATGAGCTCAGCTCTGTAGATCCTGAGATGCATAGACTATACTGTCTTGTAAGCCCCATCATTTTAACATTGATTTCCCAATAGAATATACCAAATCAGACATGAAATTGTCATAAAAGCTATGCAACCTCAACACATAGAATCAATAACAGAATGCTCAACTAGCACATTACAATTTACTAGACCTTCAGACAATGAAATAAGACCTCATTGTAAGATACAGCAATGTCCTCAAATTTTCTTCTAATACTTTTTTTATGTAATTTCATTACCATTTAATTGTACCAAGTAATACAAATTAAATTATTCATACCTGCAAAGGAGCAGGCTTTGGGGAGTTTAAACTGACGAAAAGGTAGGAAGGAAAGACACAATGATGGTGGGATTAATGCTGGAATACTAAATGTCATAAATAACTATATTATGAACAACTCTGTAAACCAGTATCTAAAATAAAGCAGTTCAATTTAAAACTTTTGAATACATATATGTCATTATTCAGTGTTGTTACTTCATTTTGGAGGATTCTGTTAATTCAAATATATCTGTACAGTAAATTAAAAATATGTCCTAAAATCAAGTCATAAAAGTAATCTCTCAGCAATAATATCCCTTTTAAAAACTTTAAAAAGAATATAGGCCAAGATAAAATCCCAGAACTCAGACACTCACCTCCAAAAGATGAAATATTAATTGCAATTTATATTTGGTAGAAATGTTTTAAAGTATATTACTATATATTTTAGTTTGAACTTTGTCTTGCCATCAAATTGCCATTAAATATCAACTTATTGAGTCATATAAAATAATGTAGAATTTAGCTATAAAATAATTCAATCTTATAAGAATTAAGACAATTTTCTAGTTTACAACAGTATATTTCTAGAAAAATATCTTAAAAAGAGTATAGCTAAACAAAATAAAAATTATTTTTTGTAAGAGTTGAATTATTATAAAAGATAATAGATATTTGCACCTTTTCTGAGGTAACTCTAAAAATTATTTGCTCCTCACCATTATCTTTATTTTGAGGAATACGTATTGAGATTGCTTGCTTGCTCTTGCACAGAATTATGCATGGCATACCTAAGATAGACATAGATAGAAATGCTTAATATTTCCTTTGTTATAAACTTAAATGACACATAAATCTATTATAGTCATAAGTTGGTTATGAAATCCTTCATTGCATTTTATAGCATAAATGTAGCTGGAAGGCACTGTCAAGAGCATTTCCTAGAGGTAGACAGTATAAAAAATAAAAGAGTATATGAATACTTTCTTACTTCACTCAAGAGATAATTTTGTCTCATCCTGAGTATACTTCTAGGAAAAAAAGAGTCAGAGTTTTAAATAAAGTATAGATAGAAAAAAAATAATCTCATACTGTTGAAACCTATTAAAATTCAAAACAAAAATAATATTTTACATACTTACCTAAAATTTTATTAATATTTATATAAATGAACTATTAACATAAAAGTCAGTGAGCCTCGTTGATAAAATATTTGTGAAAAATTTTAAAGCAATATATTAAAACACTTTATAATTTGCAAGAGACACACTTAGAAATGTTCAAGGATTACTCCTCAATGCTTTGCACTCTGAAATTACACCTGGATATGGTCCAGAGTATGGAATGTTGGGAATCTATTTAGGTCATTCTACGCATATTAAGCACCCTGCCTGCTGTACTATTGCTATAGTCCATTGAAAACGTTTAAATGATTGCTATATTCTGAGTAGAAGATGGGTGCTAATAAAAAATAAATATACACTTAAAAACTTGGTCCATGTACTTGGACCATGTACTAGATAACAAAAATACCATTCAAAGAATTATAAATAAAAAAAAATCTCGAGGGTCCAAAGCGGTGGTGCAAGTGGTAATTGGCTGCCTTGTGTGTGCTAGCTTAGGACGGACTGCATTTTTGTACCCTGGTGTCCCATATGATACCCCAAGCCAGGAGCGATTTCTGAGTGCATAGCCATGCGTAACCCCTGAGGTTCCCCGGGTATGCCCCCTAAAAAGAAGTTTTACCCAAAATATCCAATGAGAAAATCATATTTTATAGTAGAAAAATATCTATATGATGTTTAATGAATTTTATAAACTTATTTTACAGAGCTACATCAAATATATGCATGTATGCATATGCATTTATATTTTTTACATTTTATACTATTAATAGTATTATTATACACAATACTGTTTATTATAGGGTTTCATTCATGAACATTACTGTATCATACCTTCCACAGCCCTCCACCATTTCTGTATCTCTCCTTAACTGCTTACATAGTCCTAGTCATGGTAAACTCAGTTCTGTAGTTAAGTTATTGCTGAGGTTGAAATTAAGTATTCTGTTTCCGTTGATCAATTGATACTCCCTCACTGCCTCACAGTGCATAAGGCACCTCCATTTAAGGAGAATTCAGCAAATCTACCAGATGTATCCTCAGATTTTCCTAGAATGGAGAGCTGATAATTCCCCAAGAAATATGTTTCCAGCAGGCCAGTTTGTGAATGTTATTTCCCCTACGTGGATTATTGGCGATATTTTTGAGACTTATGCCATGATACTGACATTACATTTCTTTCATATTATCTGGCCTTTTCCTCACTTGTAAAATCACAGGACGAAAATAGGCCTCAAACAAACTCTTTTGCCCAAAGAAATTCCAGCACCAAAGATTACAAAGAAAAGTTTCCTTTCTCACTACTAGCCATATTTACATCTTAAAGTCAAATCCAACCACTAGCTTGCAAAGCCCATTATTCGGGTTTCAGCTTTTAAATAGTAAACAAAGAGCTTTTACCTTCACTGCTAGTTTAATTGCAGTCAAGTGAGTTTTTCATCTTTTGTTATAAGATCCTCCTTTCTAGTCCAGTTACACTCATTCCTATTATGCTACTTCCTTCTACCTAGCTCAAAACTTCTTAGAAAGATCCTTTTCACCTAAACTGCCTACTGTGATATGTGTATTTTAACAAGACTCACTGCTAAAATTTCTGTTTTTCAGTTGTGGATGATAAAATCAGACCTCTGTAACTAGAGATCTTGGTATTTGTACAGGTCATAGGATGGAGCCTAGGATAGAGTCTTTCTTTACAGTTTTAGAAGTTCTGTTCAAACACTGTTGTTTTAATCAGTCTTCTGTAATTGGTGGCCTTGGTGTTTGTACCAATCCTAGGGCAAAGCCTAGGATAGAGTCTTTCATTATGTTTCCAGAAGTTCCGCTCAGTTCCAGTTGTCTCAGTCAGACCTCTAGAATCAGAGTTCTTGGTCGTACAGATCGTAGGCCAAAGCCTAGGCTAGGGTCTTTATTATTGATCCCAATATAAGTTCTGCACAGTCATGGTTGTCACAGTCAGTCTTCTGTACTCAGCAATCCTGGGTTTTGCACAGATCGAAGGATGACATGTCTTCTGAGTTTATCTTATCAATACAAGATGAGATAAGACAACCTACTCTTAAACCAAGTTGTTGTCATTTCCTCATTGTTAGTATGTCATATTAAAACTGGCCCATGTTAGTGTCAGAGCCATATTAAGAATGTCCCAGAGGTATTTTGGTTTCTAGAACTGTTGTGGAGAACTGTGTTGGTTCTATGTCTGAGATCTAGGGATTGGTGTAGGATGGTTGCTGTCTAATCATGTGGAGTCTAAGTTGGGTCCAAATGACATATGTTCAAGGTAGGAGGCACCCTGTATTGTAAAATTTATGAGTTCTTAGCCCTAGTAGATAAGATTTTGTTTCTATACATGAAAATTTTCCTTATTTAGTATGCCTTTGACAGCAGTGATCAGGGGTTACTCCTGTCTATACACTAAGAAATTACACCTAGAAGGCTCGGGGGACCATATGGGATGCCAGGATTTGAACCACTGTCCTTCTGCATGCAAGGCAAACACCCTACCTCCATGGTATCTCTTCATACCAGAATTTTTGTTTTTATGATGGTCTCTTTCCTTGTATCTCTGGATATTTTGTTTCAAACTCTATCCCCCTATGTTATTTTCATTCTTAATTTGAGTGTATTCTGTTTTATTGCATGAATGACTGAAGGTTTATTAATTTTTATAGTCTTTTCCAAAAACTATACTTTTCTTTATTTGGTCATTATTTCTCTGGGTCATTCATTCTTTTGACTCTTTAGTTTATTCATTACTTCTCTGGAAGATGACATTAAATCCCATGACAATGATCTCTCTCAATATCGATGGACTAAATGCACCACTTAAGAGACACGGAATGGCAAAATGAAGCAAAAAGCTGCATCCGACTTCATGCCCTCTACAAGAAACACATCTGAATAATCAGAAGAAACATTGACTCAAAAATCAAAGGTTGGAGGACAATCATCCAAGCACAAACTCTGTTAAAAAAATTGGAGTGGGGCTGGCATGATAGAGCAGTGGTAAGGCTTTGCCTTGCACATAGCGGACCCTGGAAAGACTGTGGTTCGATCCAGCATCCCATATGGTCCCCACAAGCCAGGAGCTATTTCTGAACACATAGCCAAGAGTAACCCCTGAGCATCACAGAGTATAGCCCACAAAAAAAAAAAATCTGGAATGGCCATATTAACTTCAGATGACACAAACTTTCAAGAGGACCTATTATCAATACTCTTCTGACTCTTCCAGAAAATTGAAGAAACAGAAACACTACAAAATACCTTTTATGAAGCTAACATCACCCTTATACCAAAAGCACACAAAGTTGCTTCAAAAAAGTTTTCTACTATAGACCAATATTCCTGATGAACACAAATACAAAGATCCTCAACAAAATCCTAGCAAGTAGGATCCAACATTTAATCAGGAAGGTCTAACTCTAAGACCAAGTAGATTTCATTCCAGAGATGCAAAAATAATTAAATATAAAAAATCAATCAACATAATATATCAATGAAAGGAAAAATAAAAATCATATATAATATTTCAATATATGCAAAGAAAGCATTTTATAAGTTCCAACAACAGCTCATTATAAAAATTCTCAACAAGATGGTAATGAGAACTTTTATCAATTTAGATAGTCAAGGCCATTTAGCACAAACCAATGGCAAATATTATACTCAATGGAGATAAACTAAATGCCTTTCTTCTAAAATGTGGTACAAGACAAGCTTCCCCTTTCTATTTTTGTTTTGTTTTGTTTTTTGGGTCACACCCAGCCATTCTCATGGGTTACTGCTGGCTTTACGCTCAGAAATTGCTCCGGGCAGGCTCAGGGAACCATATGGGATGCCAGGATTCAAACCACCGTCCTTCTGCTTGGAAGGCAAACGCCCTACCTCCATACTATCTCTCTGGCCCCAAGCTTCCCCTTTCAACACTTCTATTTAACATGACTGAAAATACTTGCCAATGCAATTAGCAAGAAAAAGATATCCAAAGCCTCTAGATAGAAAGAATCGAAGTCAAGCTCTCATTGTTCACAGATGACATGGTACAATATTTAGAAAACCCTATAGACTCTTCCAAAATGCTTTTAGATACAATAGATTCATATAGCAAAGTGGCAGGCTACAAAAAGAACCTGCAACAATCAATGGCCTTCTTATCCACCAATAATGAATGAGAAAAAATGAACATTAAAAAATCCCACTCACATTAGTGCCACACAAAGTCAAATACCTTGGAATCATTTTAACTAAAGAAGAAAAGAAACCATACAAAGAAAACTACAAAACAAGTCATAAAATTTTTATACAAGGAAGGACATAAAAACTATTCTCCTGAGTGAAGTCAAATTTAGAAATATAAACACAGAATAGTCTTGCTCATCAGTGGTATTTAAAAAAATATAATCAGTATTGTAATAATACCCAAATACAATAAATCAGGGATGGAAGTATTGGCCCAAGATATGAAACTTACCACATAGTGTGATGAGTGCAGTTAGAGAAGTAAATACACCAAAATCTCTCATGACAGTGTTAATGAATGATAGAAATAGAATGCTTGTCTTGAATACAGGCAGGGAGTTGGGGAGGAGGAAGATGAAGACATTGGTGATGGGAAATTGCACTGGTGAAGGGAGGTGTTCTTTCTATATCTAAAACTCAACTACAAACATGTTTATAATCATTTTGCTTACATATATTTAAAAATCATGTACTTCCTTTCTTTCTCTCCATTTATTTTTAAGTAAGTTCCAATAAAACCATCTTGTTTCACCTCCAAGTATATAATCCCCAGGGGAATGCAGTGGATTAATAGTAACACAGGGAAATGTGGATTTTCTTGGTAACATTGGTGAAGGTGAGGTAAGGTAACTGAATACATAAAAAAGTACTATAAGAGATAAGGGAATGCTTCACTAAAGGGACTACAGATAATATATTCAAAACCTTCAAGCAAAGATGCTAGGTCTGAGGAAGAAAATGAGAATAGGTTTCTGGAACTGTATGACTAAAGCTGCATTATTCACAATAGTCAAAACTAAATATCAGCCTAAGTGCTCATCAACAGACAACTGTCTAAAGAAAGTGTGATGTATAAATTCAGTAGAATAGTTTTCTTTCAGTGAAAAGTAAACTTGTGTCTTCAGAGATAAGATGAATGAAAATTTAGGTGATCATATTGCATAGAATAAAAAATGTGAAAGGTCACTATTAAATGGTTTAAATATAATATGAATTATTGACTCATATAAATTAGCACAAAAGCACACCAGTCTTTCTAGACTCAATACCAGAGGAAAAGGAAAAGATTGGAGTAATGAGAAAAAGGTATTCTTGATGGTGAAAAGAATTTCATAGTATATTGCAAAATGATTTGAAAAGCATATCAGGAAACTCTTAGTCATGAGTCTCATGCAATAAGCTACTATGTTTAAGAATTAAGCAAATAATGTATATTCATCTCACTAAATCTTCATAATAATTAAGGGATATACCACCTTTTATATTAATTTTATAAATAAAAAGTGGACCCTAAGATTATTCAGCGCAGCAACTGGATTAGACAAGAAGAGAATAAAATCAGGCAAGAATTTAATGAGTAATATTTTCTAAACTCCTATGGAAAAAATAGTATCACTTTTTCCTTCCAAGTAAAGTGACATCTTTAGACATTTACTAACATGCAAATGGTAATTGCTATTTTAGAATATTTTTTCAAGAAGTAAAGATCCCAGATGTCTAAAGTTTTCTCAAAGTAACTTGTGTTATTTTGCCTCTAGTCTAAGAACATAGGATGTCTGAAAACAAATGAATCACATCATAGGTTAAGAAGTCTCATTGATTACAATATTTTTAATGCTCCAAAGCATATCACTTTGGGTTCTTTCATCTGCACCTACTGTCATATAATTACTCTACTGAAGTTTTCCTACTTGTGCTATTTCTTCAGGGAATGAAAATAAATGAAGTGGAAATACATTGATGATTCTGGTTAGTGAAGAGGTCAAATGAACTCCTGGTTCTGCACTTTGCAGCTATGAAAATCAGTGGTTTACACATTAAATAGTTCTGCTAAAAATCTGCATCACAGGAAGTGGAAATTGGTGTTTCCTTGTGAATTCTCAGGAAAGAAAAAATTATCATCTTAAATTACCATGACATCCCTCTTTTGATTAATAAGTCAGGAGAGCTTAGGTGACTGTGATAGGTTTCAATAAAGATACAACTCTTTTAAAAGTGAATGCAATTATTCTAAAACTTACTTTGAAGTTTACATCTGGGAATTTGTTATTTTGCTTGTAAATAAAATAAAATGCTTCTAATAGAAGATACTTGAGGATTGTAGGCAACAAAATTATGGCTTAATTATTAAGAAAAAGAATAGGTAGCTCAAAATAATGACCTATGATAGTATCCCATGAGTTAATAATTTTCTGGTATATTTTAAATGAAAAAAAATTACACTTTCCTTAAATAAAAGTTAGGAGACCTCCGTTTTCAGTTCTGAAATGGTAAATGCAGTGTTTTTTTTTTTTTAATAACTGATGCTGCCTTCTATTTTTGAAACAAAAATGAGTGTCACATTCATTTCCTCTACAGGGCTTTTGTAACCTCTATCACTGGCAAGCATTGATCTAATCTTTATTTATCTGAAAATTTGATTTCTATAAGTGTGCCTTTCTATTGTAAACTTTGTTTTGAGGGCTTCCAGGACTTCAAAACAAAAATGGGACCCCATATTTTCTGTGTATAGTTGGAACATTTGAGCTTTATAATGTTGACAGATGAAAAAACAAACACAATTTTCAAAATACTCAACATATCTACTAGCTTTAGATATAAGAATGGCTCTTAAAAAATACCACACGTAGACATTAAAGGACAGGAACTGTTCAGTCTGTCTAGAAATACTTAATTTTTAAGTTGATAACTACAGTCTACTTTCAATTTTCTCATTGATAAATATGTCTGCTTTAAAGAAAGGAAATCAAAGCTTTATGTTTCATAGGATAAATGGCTTTCATGAAACATGTAGCCACATGAGTCAGGAAGGCTGACAATAAAGTGTTCATTTATAAGAAGAAAAATCTGAGATCCAGTTTTCAGCCTCAGAGACGGATACATATTTGGCAACTAATCTGGCAAAAGAGCTACTGAAATAAAGCTAAGAATCACCACACCTCAGTCATTTGGAATTAACTGTGACCTCTCAGGGAAGTCATAGAATGACATCATACCATAAACTATTTTGCGGGGGGCACACCCAGTGATGCTCAGGGGTTACTCCTGGCTATGCGCTCAGAAATCGCCCCTGGTTGGGGGGACCATATGGGACACCAGGGGATCAAACCACGGTCCGACCTAAGCTAGTGTGAGCAAGGCAGATTCCTTACTCCTTGTGCCACCACTCTGACCCCTCAAACTATTTTTTAGCAAGTTTTCTACCCTAATTTTCAGGCTCTATTTTGTTTGCAAATTATATTAAATCTAATATAATGTATTTAAAAAAAGCAATAAAATATAGGATGCCATGTTTTTCCTTATTTACCATAAATGAAGTTTGAAAATGTCTTACTTTATGAATGTTTTTAATTTGTCCCCTATGGACTACATGATTATAGATGGATAAAGAGTTAATAGATGGATTTATTAGTGCATAAAATAGCTGTCAATTACATATGTACATTATCACTGAATTTATATATGTAAGGTATAAATATATATGCTTATATACATATATAATATACTTCTACTTGAGTTTAAATTTACTAGTAAAAGTGCTCTTAATTGCCTCTGATTTGTATTTCTATCATATTGCCACACTAATTATTTTCAAATGACTTTTGCTAACTTGTAAAGTGATGCAAATCCTAATCTATTTTTGAATTGCCTATCCCTTTGAGGAACCAGATTGGAAAAAAGGAAGACTACATTGTTCACATATTTGTTTGGCTCATTTGCTTGCTATTTGCCTAGTACACTGCAAGTTGCTAGCAATATTGCAGGGCTTTCCCTGGGCATTGTAGCTACTTAATAAATAATAAAGCAACAAATGAATTTGTATTGGCTATCAGGATTTTAGCCACTGGGCACCAACCACTATTGAGTGCTGACATGAAAATAAATGATGGATATAAAATCAGCTGATTCTTAATCATATGAGAAAATTTATTTAAGAAAATATATGATGCTCAGTTCATATAAGGATGATCATGATATAATTATTAGAATTGAAAGAAAATTCAGCATCTTTCCCCCCCCCCAACCTTTCTTTAAGGGAGTTGGTCAAACTCCATGTGTGTCATTCAAAAATGCATTGGGAGATTTTAGCACTTTCTCAACTTTCTTGATGCTCAGTGGCAATTTTATTTTTTTCCTTCCAACAATAGCACTACCTTGCCATGATGCTGCAGCTTTGAATTCTTGTGTTCTTGATAATTTTCTCCTAATACATCAGACTGCCTGTGTCTTGGAAAGAAATATTGTATTGTGGCATCATCTTTCTTTTAAGTGATTTCATTTTCAAAATTCTCTTAGTGTATAACATACTCTCACTTGAATTAAACAACCTTAAAATCACTGCACAACCTGGAAAATCTAAACCTAGTCTAAATTATCAGCAGGAAGATCAAATAAAGAATACATATTTTTGATAGTCTGTACATAGATCAGAGTCTAAGGAAAGAAGAATATAAAGAGAGAGAATAATATAAGTTAGAAATTGTTTTCCTTCAATAAAATTGACCTACAGGGCTAGTCCTGAAATATTCATATATACTAGAGATACAAAAAAATGCCCAGGTAAGAAAGACAAAAAATAATATCAATCTCTGTCATAAATGCATAAAATGTGAAAACTCAGAGGCAGAGAGAGATATTGTTAAGTGTATATTGAAGAGTTTAAACATGATTCAAAACCCTCAAACTTTTGATTCTCTGGAGTTCTTTGTTTAGTCATTTGTATGAATCATATCATGTCTGGTTTTTTGCCTCTCAATTAGATTTTGTTTTACATTCAATATAAAAGCAAAAGAAAATCCATATGAGGTATTCAAAACTTGTCATCTTCCTATTTCATTGTATCCCCGATTTTCTCTTTCAATATTCTCTGCCTGCAGTTCTCCATTTTCTGTTTACTTATTGGAGGTTCTATTCCAGGCAAAGCAAGCCCTAAGGCCATACCTTGACTTTGCAAACTTTAAGCATGCAGCTCTACTTTATAAATATGTTTCCACTGAAATCTTCTATTTTTGACTTTTTTACTAAAATGTATAGAAATATTTATCTATGAGATTTCTCAACAAATTTTAAAGTAACAATTGAAATAGTTAAATATATGTCATTCATTATCTGCTGTAATCCAAAGCATTACTCAAGATATAGATAGATAGATAAATAAATAGATAGATATAGATATAAGAAAATAGTATTTAGTGTTCTTATAGAAATAATTTGTCTTAAGACTTCAAACACACAACTTTTCTCACTCATTACTAATCAGATTCTTTAAATAAATGTAGAATATATTTTGTTTAATTTAGTTTAATTCATATCTTTAAGCATAAATAACAGCTTAATGATGCAGGAATTTGGATGAGAGTATCACTACCTTTATAAATTTTAATTTTTTGATGTATAATTTACCATATAACATACATTTTAAAGTATATGATTCAGAAACCAGAAAATAGTAAAATTTTAAGATGCTTGCCTTGTTTATATATGGCTGTCCTGTTTGGTTTTTTTATATCATACATGGATTCCCAGAGTCATAAGTGAATCCTGAGTCAGAAAAGCCCTATGTACTATGCATATTCCCAGAAAAAGGAAAAGCTTGAGTACTGCTAGTTGGGACCAAAAATTGAAGAAGAAAAAAAAAAGGAAAAAGCCAATTCAGAATACATTATACAGGGCCCGGAGAGATAGCATGGAGGTAAGGTGTTTGCCTTTCATGCAGGAGGTCATCAGTTCGAATCCCGGTGTCCCATATGGTCCCCCGTGCCTGCCAGGAGAATTTCTGAGCATGGAGCCAGGAATAACCCCTGAGCGCTGCCGGGTGTGACCCAAAAAAAAAACCACAAAAAAAAAAAAAAAAAAAAGAATACATTATACAGGGATTAAGATGATTTTCTGGTATGTAGCCAATGTTGGTTCAGTCCTCTTCACCAAATGACACACTGAGCTCTAGTGGATGAGACCATTGAGCACAGAGTTAATATAGTTTTCCCTACCACTACTGGATGTGCCAAATAAAATTGCAAGTGTACCATTAAATTATTTTTATAAGGTATATAGCCATCACTGTCATCTTAGAATATTTTATTTGATACTGAAATAAATTTAATAGGAAAATATCAGTCTCTAAATCTCCCTCTCCAGCTTACACCTAGACAATTACTAATTTCCTTTGTGTTTACATTTAATAATCTGAAGTCTCAATCTAGGTATGCAACATTTGTTCATGTTTCTAATGATGAACTTTGGGTAGTTTTCCCACTGGCAAGATTATGAAAAATGTAGATATGAATGTTCAGAAGCAAGTTATTTAAAATTGTGTTTTATCCCCTAAGTTTATTGAGACACAGGTAAAAATACAATATATTTTAAAAATAAATAGCAATAACATAATGCACAGACATTATATATGAATGAATTGTCTCCTCAGTTATGAAATTCACATCACTTAGTGCATTAACATTTTTTCTTAAAGTGTTAACACTTACAGTTTAATCTTAGCAAGTTTCAAACATAGAATAGAGTTATTAGCTTGAGTCTTCATGTAATGGATTAGCTCTATTGATATTATTTATGTTGTCTCTGAAAGTTTATACTATGTTGGCAATATGTCTTTATTATCCTACTCCCTCAGCTTAATAAGTACTGAGGAACTAAAAACAATTCAGTTGCTATGGGTTTATTTATTTTTTCTTATATTCTACAACTAATTGTCTTTATCATCTTTAATCAGTGTAATGATTTCAAAATGAAAAGGGATGTGTTGGGGCCGGGCGGTGGCGCTCGAGGTAAGGTGCCTGCCTTACCTGCGCTAGCCTAGGAGACGGACCGCGGTTCGATCCCCCGGCGTCCCATATGGTCCCCCAAGCCAGGAGCAACTTCTGAGCGCATAGCCAGGAGTAACCCCTGAGCGTCACCGGGTGTGGCCCAAAAACCAAAAAAAAAAAAAAAAAAAAAAGAAAAGGGATGTGTTGATCATGATCTTGATCTTAGTATGGACACCAGATTGGTGCCTGCTTTTGAGAAATAAATGTTATTATAACTAGCCATACCTATTTTTCTCTACTGTTTTGCTTTTACCCTGTTGTGGTTTGGGTAGTTGGGACTTACTATGCTTCCTGATAAAGCCTGAACTACTTATATAACTTTTTTTTAGAAAGTTTTCCAATATCTACTGTACAAGTGCATTTGCATTAATTACAAATGCTATTTTTTAAGTTGGGTAATTAAGTTTAGTTACTCAATATATTTAATTGTATGAATGTTAGATAAAAAATTATAAAGATCAAAAGAGTAAAGAAAGAAACCTTCTCTGCTTTGAGACACTGCTGCACATCACTAAGTATATGTTTAAAATTTCAAATCTCTTCAATATCACCAGACATAATCTTCATTGAAATAAAAAGTTTTTAAGTTAAATATTTTTTTAGAAATTTTCCCCTCACAGTTTGTTACTTAGTTTTAGAAAATTGTTTGGTGACAACAAAACTGACAACAAAACTTATGGTAATGCCATATCTGAAATAAAAATAATAATTTCTTTCTCTTCCTGACTATATCTATGGCTCTATTTTCTATTTCTCTTCCAGTGTTTTTATTCTGTAATTTCCCTTCTTAATGTACTGCTCTCCCAATCACTGCTTTCTTCTTTTTCTATCTATTGTATTTTATGTCCTTCACTTCCTAATCTACAGAAGTCTGAAAAATTTCAACAGCCCATTTTGTTTCTAAATTGTAACTTTCAATATTTTACTAGGAAACTAAATTGAGAGCTGCCTAATGATCCCAGGAGAAGATTCTCCCAGTTTAACGTAACCTCTAAACAACATTTGGAAGGCAATTTTGCAGGGCCACAGTGGAGTGGATATTGCAAAGCTCCCGGTACAGGGGCATTTTAAAGTAATATGCATTTTGGTTCCTCCTCTTTGCTTTTATCACAGCCATGGGGTCCTACAGACATTTACTCTCAGTACTGCTGGCTTCTTGCTTTCATTTTTATTAAAAAACTAACAAGGAGCATTAAGCAGCTCTCTGTTTAATTTCCCATAGAAAAGTAATAGTTTGCAGCAGCCTACTGGTGGAGGGATATTTAAATGCAAACTGCACAGCTGGGCCAAATGTATGAGCCAGAGCAAAAAAGAGTTTCTTAATATGACAGGTTAATACCTTGGATTTTTATTTCATTTGCTGCTGTAATAACTAATCAGATGAAATTGGACTGGTAGAAGCAGAGGTGAAATTGGATAGTTGTTTAGTGATAAAGGATATCATTTGTCAACTGTCTATGATTTTAATATTATGATAGAGCAGGACTCCAAAATTGACCAACACTTAAACACACACACACACACACAAACTTAATTGGCACAAAGCCACCTAGTAATACATGCTCTAATCAACTACATACTCAGACTCTCTTACTCTTTTATGCAGTGCTAATAAAACTATTCTCACAGAAGCTAGAAATAATCACACTGTAAAAGTTGCCATCAGTTGCAGTATTTGGCTCATATTGGTCCTGAGTAAATGATGTGAGTGAAAATAAAATGAATTTTCTATATGCAAATTTGTAAAATTGTCATACAATTCAGAAAATGATGTAAAATAAACCAATTGGTATAAAGCAAATTTATGACTATAATTGTGAATTGTAGTTTTAACATAGGTAAATCTTAAGCTGGTCCTACTTCCTTTAGCTAGGTTGTAGAAATAAAATTCTATTTTTTAAATAATTTTTAGGTAGCTATAATTAGTGTGGACTCTTAGTTCCATGTTCAAGAATCCCTCCTAATGCTGATAAGGGATAGTACTTAGTTTCAAAAACCATATCAGAGATGGCCAGTTGAAAAGCAAATGTATTGTACTCTAGTATTGTCTCTCCAGCCATTTTATAATTCATAACATACTTATCCTAGTAAAAGTTATAATAAATAATGATTTCAAATGGGTCACTTGAAAAATATTTTGGTGGTTTTTGAGATGTTATATAACTTTAATTATAATGCTCATACCAGTTAACTCTATTTGAACTTTAAAGAGCAAGGCTTTGCAAAGACTTAGGTCAAAAGATGAATTAATGTCAAAACAAATATTGACAAATATGGTCTGAATTGTGTCTTTGAGAATTTTTCTCTTTACTTAAAATGTTTTGCTTGGCCCCAGCTATCTTCTCTAACTTTGATATTGTAGATGTCTAATACCAGACTCACAGCCGCCTGGATGTCAAAATATTACAACTTCAAAGTTTGCTGAACATATTCCAGTTTTTAAAGAGTAAAATAATAGTTAAGAAATTTAGTTTTGGATGGCCACAAATCTTGTATCTAAAGAAATCAAGGTGCCACAAGTATAAACGCAGGAAAGCACCAAAAATATTCTGTTAGTGAAGGAGAAATATTAACTTCACTTACAGCTCAGGGAACAGCTCTCTTGTTTTCAGTTAAATTATTTATATTCTTTGTTCCAAGGATAGTATCACAAAGGAACCATCTGAGGATATAAATGATGTTTTTTACATTACACATTATAAAAGATTGCTTATACTAGTCCTTCTTTCATTAGTTAAGAAAAAATAAATTAGCTTAACAAGATAAAAACAAAAACAAAAGTAAAATCAAACCCTCCATGCAAAAAAACAAAGCAAAACAACCAGGGATAGACAGATGGTATAGTGGGTAAGGCCTTGCAAAAAGCAAACTGTGTTTCATGCCTTATATGGAGCCACATGGTTTTTTCCCAGACACCACTTTAGATCCCAGAATACTGCCAGAAGTAATCCTGAGCATGCAGCCTGAAGTAAGCAGGGGCATGCTAGGTGTGGCCAAAAAGCAAAAAACAAAACAAAACAAACAAACAAACAAAAAACAGGAGCCAAAGCAATAGCACAGCGGAAGGGCTTTTGTCTTGCATGCGGCCAACTCTGGATGGATTGGGTTTCAATCTCCAGTATGCCATAAGGTTCCTGAGCCTACCAGAAGTGATTTCTGAGCACAGAGCCTGGAGTAACTCCTGAGAGCCACAGAGTGTGGCTCAAAAACAAAATCAAAGAAAAAAAAAGAACAATGATAAAAAAATATAAACAAACAAATATAAAGCAAGTAAGTACAATATTAAAATAATAGAACAAGTAGCACTTTTTTATTGAAATAACCCACTAAGGATTTCTCAAGTTATAAGCAATTACCTGATCTTATCAGGTAGAAAACTAATTAGTGATATATAGATAATTATTAAATAACTTATTTTTTTATTTTAATTTAATGTCTCCCCTAATTAGTGAAAATAGTATATGTTGTTCTCAAGGAACTAAAACAAAGCTACCCAATAATTCTTGTTCCAAGATATAAATAATCATAAAAGATAACATAAAATTATATCCAACCCAATGTTAAATTTTGTACTTTATGTAATAGCAATATATGAAAGCAACCTAGATGCCCATAGCTATATCATTGATTAAATATGCATCAACTAATATTACACAGCTACAACAGAATAGAACTATGCCATTTATAGCAAAATGGAAATAAGTCAAGGAAATTATGCTAAGTATAATAACTCGAAAGTAAAAATTATACATTTTTTAAAAGTTAATCCATTTGTGATCCATAAAGATATAAAATTGATGATAAAATAAACCAATGGAGATTGATAAAAAGCACCTGAAAATGTTATTAAAAGTATTTATTTCTGTTTTGTAAATATATGTTGCATATCAGGTATAATATTACACATTGTGAGAGGAAGAAAAATATTGAGAATCAAGTTTTAAGTGTGAGATTATTTAGATCAGACAAAAAACAAGAGTTTTGGAGTGACACTTGAATGTTGGACCTTACATCTAAATTCTGGTTACTGCCAAATTACACCTCTCTGTAATTAACTTTATTTTCTATCCTACTAATTACCATTGTATTTTTATTATTTTGTATTCTACTTCCTCCTTCCCAACAGCTCATAATCAGCATTTTGATTAAATGATCCTTATTCTATTCCAGGCAGTAATAGCACTTTCCCCAATCTTTACTGAGCTGTAATTGAGACATTATCTTATTTAGAATTGTGAGCATAAAAATAAAAGTTTAAAATAGATAAATTTCTGCTTTATAATTTATTTCTCTCATTTAAATCAATAGAAATAAGTTGATAATACCAGTATCTCCTCGTGGACTCTATCAATGAAAACTTTCCAAACTAATATTTAATTCTTAAATAGTAAGTACTAAAAAATTAATTCTACCCTTAAACTCCTGTGAAAATTCTTCTACCAGTCTGAAAATCTTTCTGATGAGGTGGAAGACTCACTCTATATCTGAAACACAATTGACTTTGAGGTCAACTGACTCTTCTCCCTGAGCACAGGTACAAGAATATTCCTGATTAAGCCTTATGATTTATTTAATTATAATTATACCTGTCTATACAGATGATTGTACTTTTTTAAGTTTTTCAATCCCTGACTCTCTGTGCTTTTTCAGCAGAGTGCCTTTAAAAATTTTTGCAAAGCAAGTTTGTTTGTGACAAAGAACAAAACTCTTCCTAGAGAAAGTTAATAGGAAAACAATTACAAAAAAAATAAGATTAAATATTCAACAGGTCAGGGAAAGAATATATCATGGAGGGCATTTGCCATGCATTCGGTTAGCCCAGGTTGGATCCGCTTTACTTTAGATGGTCTAACAAACCTGTAAATGCTAATCTCTCAACAGTCAGAAATAAGTCTTGAGTACTACCAGGTATAGTTTCAAAAACCAAAAACCAAAAAATAATAAATCTAGGTAATTTATATTAATTTCAATGTTAGCAAGTTAATATATGATAAGAATGAAGTAATTATCATTTAATTTGTAGTTTAGCTAGTTCACTTTATTTCTTCAGGCTTGTTTGTTTATTAAAAAGGAGCACACTCGGGAACGGAGAGGTAGTGCTAGAGGTAAGGTGTCTGCCTTGCAAGTGCTAGCCAAGGAAGGACCGCAGTTGATCCCCCAGCATCCCATATGGTCCCCCCAAGCCAGGGGCAATTTCTGAGTGCTTAGCCAGGAGTAATCCCTGAGCATCAAATGGGTGTGCCCCCCCCAAAAAAAGAATACAAATATTAAAAGTTCCTAAAAAAAAAAAAAAAGAAGCACATTCCACTGTACAAAACTACTCCTAGCTCTGTGCTCAGTGACCCCTGCTGGCTCTCAGGCTGTTGTATTGAGGATTCTAACCAAAGTAGTGGTATGCCAGGCTTACTTCCTGTACTATTTCTCAAACCTGTGAGTTTATAATTTGTATAAAAATTTCTAGAGAGAGAAAGTAGTACCTAGTAATAAGAGCATTTCTAAAAATCTTAAGTGACTTTTTGTTTGTTTTTTATTTAGTTTTGTTTTGACATTTGAGCTGCATCCAGCTGTGCTCAAGGCTTACTCCTGGTCCTATGTGAGTGGGTCACCTTGATGGTGGTATTTAGGAGACCCTATGTGTTGTTGAGAATCAAACCTGTATTAGCACCATGCAAGACAAATGCCTTAACCTTTTACAAGCTCTCTGACTCCTATAAAATGATTCACATTTTCTATACAAAATTAAAACCAGAGACTAGAGTATTTGGCCCAGTTTAACACAAAGCACCACATGATGCTTGTAATTTAGTTCAGTTAGCTTGGAACACCCTCTCTCCCATACCACTACGGTAGCCTAGGTAATCCTTAGTAGTACTGGGCCCAAACATGACATATTTGAACCCTTACATTCCTGAGCAAGATCATAGTGGAGTCTCCAGGCATGCAGAAAACATTGTGAGAAGCTTCTGTCAGAACAAAACTGTAAAAAAATATATTGCTTAGTACTGCATAGAAAATATACCCATAATGTGAAGAGTAGCACTATATGTGTGCATATATATTATATGTACATATATATGTAATATCTGAATACATTAAACTATTAAATATTTTAAAAAGCAGAGTAAAGAAAAACATTATGCAGCACTTCTCACATGTATACTTTATTTTTTCCATTCTCAGGAACATCATATTCATATATACTTCAAAAGTTTTGTGTGTGTGTGTGTGTGTGTGTGTGTGTGTGTGTGTGATATAGAAGTAGTGCAGGCATTTAGGTGTTTGCTTCACATGTAATTTGATCCCCAGAATGGTGTCTGGTTCTCTGAGCACTTCCTAGAGTTATGAGCAAAGAAACAGAAGTAGTATCTGAGCATAGATAAATGTGTCTCTAAAACCGAAAACACGATAGTTTGTTAAAAAAAAAATGTGTTAATTTGATTCTGTCTACTGGCCAGTGTTTTGTTAGTCCCACTAAGTATGTTTCTCCTTTTTATTCTTTCTGTATTTATTTTCTTCCTGGTTTTAGAGTCTAAGACTATGCATCTGTGTTTTTATGCAAAAGTTAAACTGCATGAGGATTTAAACATCAGCCTTTGGAAATCTTTCGGATTCAGGATCAAGGATCAAGGATCAAGAAAGGCCCTGGAAATTAGTTGGAAAATACTAAAAGGAACACTTTGACAGTTGAGCAGTACTGGAGCATGCTGGAATGTACAATACTGCCAACCATCAAAGAACCTATAAGTACAGTTGATGGATAGCTATTTTTCAGTTCACTTTGAAAAAGAATCAAAGTGTATAGATTCACTGGCAAAGCTTATGAAAGGCTATCCAATCAAGATCCAACTTCCAGGGCAAACAGAACAAGAACAAAACAACAGGGTCTGAGTAGTAGCACAGCTTCATTTATTTTGCATTATGATGTACTCTTAGACTAAAAAAGCAGACTGATAATTCTATTCTAGTCTATGACTGCCCCCAACAGCATCATCTTAGTGTTGTATTTTATTTATGGCGTTTGATGTTGTTGTTTTTTTCTTTTTTAGTAATAAATTTTTGCCATTAAATAAGATCCTTATTTTGAACATGACACTTTCTTTGATTTCACCGACTATAAAAAAAAACAAAAATAAAAAATAAAAACATTTTTGTTATGTTTTGTTCTGTTCTGTTTTGGGGCCACACCTGGCAGTCCTCAGAGTTACTCCTGACTCTATGCTCAGAAATTGCTCTTCAGAAATAACACAGCAGTAGGGTTTTTGCTTGCTTATGGCTAACTCAGGACAGACCTGGGTTCATCCACTGAGTCCCATATGGTCCCCAGAGCCAGGAGTGATTTCTGAGCACCTAACAGGAGTAAGCCCTAAGCGTCACAGGGCGTGACCCCAAAACAAAAACAAAACAAAGAGAAAAAAAAAGAAAAGAAAAGAAAAAAGGGAAAAAGAAAAGAAGAAAAAAAAAGAAAAGAAAAAAGAAAAGAAAAGGAAAAAGAAAAGAAAAAAAGAAAAGAAATTGCTCCTGGCAGGCTCAGAGGACCATGGGTATGCAGGGAATGGAATCCGGATCTGTCCCAGTCGGCCATTTGCAAGACAATAATATGTAAAAATACCAAGAATATTCAAAATCTATTAGCAAGGTAGTAATAAATATTCCAGCTATAAATTGCTGAGGGAGCTCAGTTCTGGGAAGTTTATCTTGTCCTTTAAATAAGTTCCTTTATGCTTCTTTCAAAACTAGTTTCAAGACTATGAATGCTCTAAAACTGTATTTTTTTTATTTATTTATTTTTTTTTTGGTTTTTGGGCCACACCCGGTAACACTCAGGGGTTACTCCTGGCTATGTGCTCAGAAGTTGCTCCTGGCTTGGGGGACGACCATATGGGACGCTGGGGTATCGAACCGTGTCCAAGGCTAGCGCAGGCAAAGCAGGCACCTTACCTCTAGCGCCACTGCCTGGCCCCTAAAACTGTATTAGTTCTTCAAAACTATATAATAACCTAGCTTGTGAGATATCCATTACACCTCCTCTACTTCTTGAAAGTTAGTTGTTGTGGTCTCAAGGAAGTATTGCTTTTTAACCACATTTGAAAAGTGAAAAGAGTTGTACAGGTAATGGATTTCTGATGAAAAATCTTAACAATAACCTCCACCAACATAATATAGAACATTAAGAAGACGTAAATTTTGGGACAATTTATTCTTTCAGGCTTAGATAACAATGAAGAAATAGAACTTAACACCAAACGATATACTGAAGTAAAAAAAAAAAGTGGTTTTTCATCCCATTTTTTTATGTTACCTCTGTGTTTACCCTAACTGCACAAATTGGAAACAGTTAAGACCAGTTTTGTTTCAAAATACAAGTTTTTATATCCCAGAAACATATAATATCTAGTAATGGCCACAAATGCTGTATTTCCACTCAGGAAAAATGAGTCTGGAGCAAGAGTCACCACAGAAAATAATTCGAACAAAGCTGAGAGTAAAGTATGCATGATTTAGTAGCAAACTGTTTCATCAGTTTCATCAGTGGGGTGGAAGGGAGAGAAAGATGGAGGAATTGGGGGAGAGACAGAGAGAGACAGAGAGAATCAGAGACAGAGAAAGAGCTATCTGCCATAACTGCAGTTTTTATGAGTACAGAGATCATCCCTGGCTAGAGTGGTAAGAAAAGAAGCCCTATTCTGAGTTTGTTTGAAACATCTAAACTATGATAAGTAGGAAAATTTCAGCTTTGGGTAAACCAAGTTGTAAGCAAACAGATACAATGAAACAAGGAATGATCTTTGTTTTGGCTAAAACCAAGTTGTAAAATATAAACCAATATATCTCAACATCTCAATTCAGTATGTGAAGGTGTGAAAGATAATTGCACTTCATTCTTTGAACAGTATATATGTGCTTCCTTTATCCTGGCATCCAAAATAGAAATAATAAAGAAACATTTGGGTGTTCTAGGTATGTGGGAGATTGGAATAGAAGCAACTGTATATAGGGTATACATTGAACCCAAGAAAATAAACATAAGACACTTGTTTTACATGCACCAGGATATTGTATGGTCCGCCAAAATCTGCCAGGAGTGATCCTGTGTGCATAGCTAGTTGAAGGCTCTGAGTTTACTTATTAATACTTAGATATTAGGTGGTGGAAATCTACATTTATAGTATTCAATCAAATATCAACATTAAATATTAACTTTTATTGGGGTAATAGGATGTCTCAATCAACAATGCTCAAGGACTTATGCTCGGGACTTACTCTTTTATTTTTATTTTTAAATTTTTTTGTTTGTTTTTGGGTCATACCCGGTGACTCTCAGGAGTTACTTATGGCTATTCACTCAGAAATCTCTCCTGGCTTGGGGACCATATGGGACACAGGGTGATCAAACCACAGTTCGTCCTAGGTTAGCCTCATGCAAGGTAAATGCCCTACTACTGTGCCACCGCTATGCCCCCTGTTACTATTAAATTCTTTAGCTGCCTGGCTATTTCAATCTTTAAAATTAATATTGTTATTGTGCATTTTTAGTGTCTTAAAATTAATTTAGCAATCAAGAGATAGTACTTTGGATACAGAGCAGGTCTAGCATGCTGACTACAAATTCCATTAACACATGTTCAAAGAAACATTACAAAGGATAGCCCTGAGGTCTCTTCCTGCCTCTGAGTGTGGCCCTAAAGAACCTAGCAATGAGGTGCCCAGGGTATCTTGGGATATCCAAGAGCAGGAACAGCATCTTGTCCTCAGGTCCTTGCACCAGAATCACGTGCAGGGACTTATTATCAAAAGTACCACTTGCAGTCCACTCCTGACTAAAATATGAATAAAAAGGGATGCTTTCCATTTTAGGATTATGCCCAACTCATTGCTTTCTTATGAGTTTGTGAAAAGTCTCTTTGAAATAGTTATTTACTTCAAATATGTAATTCTGGTCTCTGAATATTGTTTGAGCAAACACTCCTCCAAAGTCATAATAACCAAGAACCTTCCAAGACAGTATAAGGATAAGACACCCAAATCCAGAGATTTAACACAATAAACCTAAATTGACCTAGGCAAATATACATTTATGTATCGTATAAATAATGACAGAGAATCCTAAGAACAGAAATATTAGAGTCTCTATTTTTTTAAAATACCCTAAAGAGGACCATCTGAAGATTTTATAAACTCTGTAGGCCAGAAGAGGATGACTATATATATGTTTTATACTTAATGAAAAAACTACTCCCAAAATTTACTATGTATTCTAATTCTATAAGCATTGATTTTTCTAGTTTACCTTTTCTTCCTCATTATTTAATCAAGTACTGATTCAGTGTTAATCATCAATAGGCAACATCAACATCCTAAATCTCTCCAAGTTTGCAGAATTGTTTGTAGTATTATTTCAGATATTAAGTATATATAGTGTGTTAAAAGAAAGAAAAAATTCTATTATCACAAGATCTTGGGAAAACTTTTAAATATAAGTACTTATTGTAAATGGCTTGAAAATGAAGTCGTCTATCAAAGAATTTTTAGAGTGAAGAAATGTGAGAGAATAAAAAGTATTTAGAAAATATATGGAACTAACCCAGTTCATTTTAAATTCTTTCACATGTTTGAGTATCCTTCCCCATCTTTGAACACTATATTCAAAGAGTAAGTAAAAGTTACTCAAAGGACACTTCTTTAAGCACTAATGTATACTTGCAAAAATAATTACTTTATTTTCAGTTTATCAAATATAAAGTATAAAACTGTTTAGTTTCATTTTTTACTCCAAAAATATATAATATGACTAGAAACATTGTTGAAACTCCTACTTCTCTTATGCTTTCATTGTGTTTCAAGAAAAAAAGCAATGAAATTTAACTAATATATAGCAAAATGTCCAGTTGAGTCATGGAGAATGTGAACCAGAGAAGAGAGGAATTGAGCCAGACTATGAGAAAAGTGCTGAATGCACAGATAACAAGAAAGAGGTTTCCTTGGCAACAATAGCACTTTGGAAGATTTTAGACAACTGTACAACTGGATAAATTATCTGATTAAAATTTATTGCTAGAGAAAGAAATTGTGGAAATTTAAGCATACCAGAGTATGATTATAATTTAAATACTATTGTAGAAATTAATAAAGTTTAATTAACAATTTTTATGTTATAAAGTAGCATTAAAGAAATTGTCAGTAATGATACATGTAAAGTATTCAAAAGATTTTTTGCAGGAATTTTTAATGTAAACATAAAAATTAAAAACCCAATCCAATAATAAAATTTAAAGTATACCTGTGTAAAATGGCAACCACAGACATCTGTTTAGGAAAACTTTTAATTTCCCATTAAATTACTACAAAGAAATGTAGTGTTCAGTCTTCTTAATTTTCTATCAATAAGAATTACTATGAACTCTTTTCTAGTATTTAAATAATCCATATTAGGAATGTAATTAAAAGATCACTATATTTAAGTAAAAAATGAAGGTCAGCAATAAAAAAAAGAATGTAATTAAATGTAACATAAGACTATATTTCAGCATGGTGAAAAACTGTTGACAGTTCATTTTGTTGGGGCAGTTCTACTTTATATAATGCCGACCACATAGTCTTCCATCTTCATATAATTGTGGTACATATTACATATTAAAGGAAAAAGAAAATGAGAATGTGGAATGTCTAAAATATAAGAATATCTAGGTGAAATTTTCAAACATCGTATGCAAAGTGAACCATCCATATTTAAACTCCTATTTTGCATAAGTACTTGTATATAAAATAGTGTTTTTATCATAACATAATTTTATAAATATAATCATTCATGTTAAGAGTTATTTGATGGGAAATAATACTGAAAACAAAAACTATTCCTAGAGTTCTCATTTACTTTATCTTATACACAGTGGAGATAAACATAGGAAGTGGTTAGTGGGTTTTAATTTACATTTATGTGATTACCATTAAATTTTCTGAGAACTCAGCATGCTTAACATTAAGTCCTGAGGTAGTAACTTAAATGCTGTTTTTATAACAAAATTGAAAGTTTGGGAATAATTTCAATATACAAAGTGCATTTGGAGAATTTTGCTGAAAAGATGTATGAAAGCAGAAATCATTTCAATTAATTAAATTTGTTTTTAACACAAGTAATTTTAAATAAATTTTAATTATTTTTTTATTTTTAATTTCTTTCTTTGGAGTCCATACTGAGCAGTATTCATGACTTGACTTTACAGGAGTAAAGTCCTGGCTCTGCGCTTAGGGATACTCCTGGCTGTGCTTATGGGGCCATATGGGTTGCCAAGGAGTAAACTCAGGTTGGCTATGTGCAGAGAAATTGCACTACAGGCTGTACTATTACTCTAGCCTCAATATTAAATGGTTTAATTATAAAATAATATATCCCATACACAATTTTTTGTTATATTTTAGGGAAGAATATATGCAAATCAAATTTTAGCAAAGTATCTGTTATTGGCAAATATAAATGATTTATTCAACACTACTAGGAAAGGATCATTTCTAATGAGTGGACAGTAAGAAATAAAACAAGATGGGGCAGATGATACTTCATAGTGTAGCCACCTCTTATAGTCCTCACTACCATATTGCTTAGTACTCTAGACATGAAAATTATCCTTATCTGATTAGGCTCTGGCCATTATTTAAGCCTGAAACTTTCACTTACCAAAGCCCACCTTCGTCATTAATGGAGTGCCTAGGAATTGGAAAAACCTTTCAACTCCAACACTAAGGCCCAGCTTACTAATTTTAAACTTATTTTTACTGTATTTGCATATCTTTCTTTTTCACTTCTCTCTTATCTTATGTTTCCCTTTCTTTTTCTCCTAATTTATATCTTAGCTAATTATCTTTTCTTAATTCAAGTATTTCTTAGAACTCAGACCCATCCTATAAGGGTCAGGCACACAACAACAACTTAAGAATAGATCTCTAATGTCTGTCTATATGTGGCCATGAGTTTGTAGATACTGGACTCCTCTTTGATTGGCAAACCTAATTGTAAACATTCTATGCCTATAGTGTAATAGCCCCTCTTATATATTATCTCCCACTCCCTTCAGAAACAATACAGCAACAACATAACACTACAACAATTTTGAATATGGTAGAGATTATAATATGTTTACAATTAGAGACATACAACTAATGATCTTACACTCAATTCATTGATTTAAAATAAATAAAATATTAGTGATATTTTATATTTTAACAATATTATGAGCTCTGTTGCCTGTCCATATTGCAAGAGATAGCATCAATGGTATTACTCTACATCTACCTAAATACAAGACCTATTTTATCTTACAATTATGTGTCAGCATCTGAACCTGATGTTTGAACAGATTCTAGTACCCTTTATTATGCTCAAGGGGAAAAATTCTTTGATTGCTTGATAGAGTTGATTTTCTGTTCTTTTGCATAATTCTATGTAGAGCACACATTTTGTTTTCAGAAGTTTAATCATAATGCTTCATAAAAAATTAATTCAATTCAGAGCGTTAACACAGCAGTAGGGCATTTGTATTGTGTGTGGCTGACCCAGGAGGGATCTTGGTTTGATTCCCAGCATCATATATAGTCCCCCAAGCCAGGAGTGATTTCTGAGCACAGAGCCAGGATTAACTCCTGAGTATCACCGGATGTGGCCCAAAAGCCAAAAAAATATTTAATTCAGTATTTTTTATGATTTAAACATGTCAAGGTTACTGCTTAAAATGTATATTTTTGAAATTTCAAAACGACAACTATGGCGGTTTTAATTCAAAATATTTTGTATTTGTTAAAGTATTATTTCTAATCTATATTAATGCATAAGTATTTTATGCTATTTTTAAGATAACTAAAATACAATGATCATGCTTTTCAAAGCCTTCATGAAAAGTAACTGTATTTCTATAATGTCCTTCTGGAAACTGAAGGCAAGTTCTGAATAGCATAAAATTTTAAATATACTGTTAAAAATATTGGCAGGCAACTAAATTTTACAAGGAATGTTTAGAATTATTATAAATAAAAGTATCAGGGATTTATCCATAGCTACAAATTGAATTGGAAGAATTCTCAAGTCTATAATAAGAATGACATGTAATTTGTTATGTGTGTTATTTTTCTGAAACTAACATTAAAAAGTGGATACTTATTTGTTTTCATCAACAACATAAATTGTTTCTCAATAGATTTTATTACTTCTTCTGTGTTTAAGTTGCTGCTGAAAATAAATTGTGTTCTAAATACACTGTATATAAATCTTGCTTTTCTAAAACAATATTAGACATTTTCATCTAGAGCCTTCTTTAGCTTTATGATCCTTCATTTTCCATAAGTTTATTTTTAATCATTCTATCCATTAAAGGACAAAATAGCCGTAATGTGCAACCATTTTTTGTGCTTTGGGTATTAGCCAAGTGTTGTAGAGAATTACTGCTTGCTTTTTTAAAATAATTTCTCACTTTTTTTCTTTCAATTATGAAGCATAGAGTAACTACTGAATGTGGATAGTGTAGTTTCTTTATAAGAATCTTGATGCTCTTACTAATTTTTTAAATGTTTCCTCACTTTATTGATAAATATACTAAACTACAGAAACAACTTATCTCTGCAGTCACATCAATTTTAAAGCTACATTTGATTTAATTAATAGGGAATGTTTATGGGAAAAGCTTTTATCGATGAGCATTGGTTTAAGGTATCTTTTACTTTTGAGAGTGACGCACTATAATAATTGGTCAAAGATCATATTAGAGAGGGCAGGTCCCTTTTAATTTTTTCTCAGTTAATGAGAAGTCAGGTGAGGTAGTTTCCTGACACTGCTACTATTTCATTATTTTGACTGATATTACCAACCCTAATAAGCTATTTCCAGTATTACTGAAGTCCAGAAGATAGTTATTGATATTCACTGTGTAAATAATGAATACTTTTATCAGTATCAGGAAGAAAACTTCACATTATTTTTTCTCTTTTGATTACAGGATAGATCGCATCTATCAAAGTCATGATACTGTAATTTAAAAGCAAGTTATGCAATTGTAATACAATGAGCAGGAAAATCAGTACTTTAAATAAAAAAATCTCTATTCTTGTCCATATTTTAAAACTTTCACTAGTTTTATAGTGATAATGAACTCTCTCAGAGACTAGTGTAGCCCTGAGAACCTCTTAAATAAAAGAAAAAATTCAAAACTTTAATGATTGAGTCTTGTACCCAATATTTTTCCTTTGATTTTTTTTTTTTAGGCATTTGGGCCACACCCAGTATGCTCTGGTTCTGTACTCAGGAATTACTCCTGATGATCTTGGGGGATGGTATGGGGTGCTGAGGATCAAATATAGAGCAGCTGCATGCAAGAAAAGCACCCTACACATTGTACTGTCTCTCCAGCCTGCTATACTTACATAATTTTTAATGTGTCTAAGAGACAAAAAATTATCCTATTATGCTTATATTCTACAGGATAACTTCTGATTTTATATGATTTATGTAATTCTCATAAACTAATTTCAGTTAGAGCATTTATAATTCCTATACACTAAAAATTTATTCTTTTAATATTTCAGTCTTAATATTTTAGTCATTTTTAACAATCTTGTTTGTTCCTTTGTTATTTTTTCAAATAAGCAGTGGTACATTTAATTGCAAAGTATAAATAAATATATGAATAAAGTTAAAAGGCCTTATCTAATTTTGTAAATTAGATCGAACCTAGAACCTCAGACATGTAGTAATTGTATGCTAACATTCTTCACGTTTAAAATTGAAAGCAAACATTTATTGTGATGTTATTTGAAAGGGTTTTATTCTCATTATATTATGTAATAATTACATAAAATTATATAACATTAAATTATACTTATTTATTATAGATTTTGTATACTCTTAATTTTTATTTACCAGTTACAATATATTTTTCTTTTATTTTTTTTGCTTTCTGAACCACACCCAGCAATTCTCAGGTGTTACTTCTGATTCTGAACTCAGGATATTCCTGAATGTATTGAGGGATATCTTATGGAAAGCCAGAAATAGAAACTTCCTAACAAGGGCCCTACATGCTATAATATTGCTCCAGCACTCCTAGAATGTACTTTTTGTTTTGTTTGGGGTGGGGGCGGGCACCAGCTCTGCTCAGGCGTTACTCCTGGCTCTGTGGCCAGTAATCATTCCTGGTGGGCTCTGGGGACCCAATAGGATGCCAAAGATCAGACCTGGATCAGACACCTGCTGCAAGTAATACAAACACTACCCATTGTGCTATTGTTCTATAAACTCAAATTTTCAAATCATTGCTTAACAGTAAATAAATAGGGAGGGTAGTTCTGTAGGGTATCAGCTTGCAGTTTCACACAATAAATCAGAAAAAGTCACTGGAAAAAGTTTATTTTAGCTAGGGGTTGTTGAGCAGCTACTTGGATCTTACTGAGCCAACCAAGCTTCTTCTTCGTTCTTTCTCCTTCTTCTTCTTCCACATTCTTCTTCTTCCTCCTTTTTCCATCTTTCCTCCTCCACCCTCCCCCTCCTTCCTCTCTCCTCTCCTCCTAGTTCATCCTCTTTCCTTGCCACTTTTATTAGCTAGAACTTAACATAAATCACCAAGGGGGTGGGGTTCAGAGTTTATGTAAATAGGGCACTTGTGCTAATTAACCAAGAAAAGGTGAAAGGAAGAAGTAAATTGATTTGTAGGTGTATGACAATAATCTCCGCTCTTCTATGTGTTAAAAAGACCCAAGGATGGGTGCAATATAGGATAGTGATCAGCTCGCATAGAAATCTGTTGGTGAAGAATAGTCGGGATAATGATGATAAACTGCTGATCAGAATCACCAGTTAAAGATCCTCTTGAAGAAGCTGCTTCATGTGGTGAGCTCGGTTGCAAGTGGTGACTCCCAAATCTCTCAGATGAATTTGAAAATATACAGGGAGCAATACTCAGAGGCCAAAAGGAAAGGTGTTAGAAAGCTAGAGAAAAGGTTTTGCTTACAACATGGACAGACATATAAAATACACACATATGCATTTGCTCAGAGCCCTCCTTTGGCTGCAACTGGTTGAGGGGCCTAGCCCTAGGACTTTTCAAAAAGGGCCTTCTTAAGAAGGGTGGTGGGCACCAGCGTCTGGAATGCTGTTTTGTATCTTCAGCTCTCTCCCTTTCACTGCTTGATTCTGTCCCACCTGAGGGGCTCTCAGCTGGGTGAGAATGAAGGTTAAATTAATGGAATCTTCATTGATTGGGACAAAGGTATCTGGCTTTTACTGGTATTCCCCTGGCCTAGCTATGTTCAAAGCTTCTACAACTTTCTGTCTTGTAATATCAAACTCCACAATCTCCCTTTCTCCAACGCTTTGCAAAGATTTCTTGGAGTTGGCTCTCTTAATAGCTGTCTGATGACTAAAGACATCCTGCTTAATGTCATTCTTGTTAATGAATCCATAGTCATTTTGATATTGAACCACTTAACAGTACCTAAGATTTGAATTGCCAGCACTAGCTTATCTGTTTCACATTGCTTATCCTACAGGGACCAATATCGACTCTGGAAAAGTCTTTCAAGTGAGAATTCTTTACTCTTGTATCCTGTACACATTTGTCAGACATCGTTCAAACAATCTTGCTTACCCCACTGTTGTATTAAATAATTAACGATGGTGCTGGATGGCGATGGATGGAGGTGGATGGTGAAGGATGGAGGCCTTTGTCCTTAGGCCTGACCACGTGGCTTCATCCCCCATCAACCAGCGATGGGTATTGAACTCACTCACAGGCAGGCATCAGGAAGCATCAACTTTATTCATGCCCTATTCACCACATGTGTGTGGCCTATCTCATAACCTTTCAAGCATTCAGCCATTCTTAGCTACCCTGCATCTTAATTCCTTTCAGCCATCTTTCCTTTCACCTCCATGCTGGCCAAAGACCAGAAGCGCAAGAGCTAGCCAAAAGCCAAAAAGGGCAAAGACCCTAATCCCCTGGGTCAAAGGCTTTATATAACCTTCCAAGACCACTCCCCGGAATGGGAGGAGTCTTGCAGGTAAGGTTACACCTAATATCCAGTTCCCAAGACCCCTCCCAGAAAAGGGCGGGTCTCAGGTAGGTACACCTAAATCCAGGATGGAGTTACACCCCACCAGGTCAAGTATCAGCCTTAGGAAAGTCTTTTGACAAAGGACTTTTCACTACGGTAAAAGCATTATTCCTTTCTTGGGGCATGTGTATGGGAGAAATTTAATAGACATACCACTTTCAGTTCATTTTGGTAAATATCCCACAACAGCAGGAAGCAACTCAGAAGGAGTGTTATGGGCCATGACACTCCGGTTGAGAATATAGTGTATAGAGTGCAGTAAAAGAGGACTGTCATGGTGATACTGGTTTTGTTATTTACCCAGTGTACAGAAAACTTTTTAACCTACTCACTGTTTTGAAGTCACTGTTTTTAAGTCCCTGTTCAGGTACTATTTCCTGGGGGTAATTCAGTGGGGTATCAGCCTGCAGTTCTCCACTGAGAAATTTGTCTGAGAAAACAGACAAAGTCACTGGAAATAGAATATTTCAGTCATGGGTTGTCAAGCAGATTCTTGGATCTTACTGAGCCAACTACCCTTCTATTTTTTGATGCTTTCCCTGTCACTTTTATTAGGCAGAATTTAAAATAAACCGCCTGATGGTCAGGGAGGATGTAATTAACGTACTTGTGCTAATTAACTTAAAAAATGAAACAAAAAATAAAGTTATTTATAGGTGTATGACAACAAAAATTATCTTTGTGGGCATTAGGTACAAAAATAAAAGGCTATACTAATTTGATACATTAAGTCCACCTTGTCATATATCCATTAAATTTATATATTATGAATATTCAAGGTACCATGAAAAGGAGATACAAATTTGCAACTTTAGTTTGGATTGATAGTTAAGAAAATATCTCTAGACAATTCTTCATGGTGTAGACTCCTCTCACAGTGCTCATTACCTTATCACTTAAAGTTTACCTCACCAATGATGATTGCCTGGGAAATGAAAAAAACATTTTCATTTACTGGATTTATATTTTTTGAAGCATTATGACACATTCCACCTGGGTCAGCTTTTCAACTGTAACTCATGGAGAGATCCTCAGTGTCTATATGTGCAAATGAATGTATGTGTTGGCTACCTCAGTGACTCTCTAATGTCGTCCTGCAATATAAATAATATCTGTATAAGTTGTATATTATTCTTCCATCTATTATATATAAACTCTCCTTCTGCACTCTGCTTACCACCTTTACAAATCCTTTTCTAGCCCTCAGTTCTTCTTTTTTTTTTTTTTTGGTTTTTCAGGCACACCCGTTTGATGCTCAGGGGTTACTCCTGGCTAAGCGCTCAGAAATTGCCTCTGGCTTGGGGGTACCATATGGGATGCTGGGTGATCGAACTGCGATCCTGATCCTTGGCTAGCACTTGCAAGGCAGACACCTTACCTCTAGCGCCACCTTGCCGGCCCCTAGCCCTCAGTTCTTAACTCTTCAGGAACCAGAACATTCTCCCCACCCCAAGCAGCTGCCAACCAGCTCTCAAAGTAAAAAGTCAGATTCCCAGCCCACCTTGCATCAGTCCAAGAAGAAACTGTCAGGCTACTGCTGCTGATTTCCTTTCAGCAGTCCCCTTTTCCCCACCTCCCTTAACTATGGATTGTTGTCTGTTATGAGATGCAGATTTTGAGAAGCCCCCAGCTCAGGGACATTTTCTGATATGTAACTGCTGAGAACCATTGTCAGACTCCACAAGACCATGTCCCAGGCTGAAGCTGTGCTCCAAATTTTATTCCCCCACCCCAGACTATTTTAAAAGACTTAACGGGACATGTATATTTCCTTCAAATATTTCTTTAGATTTATTTCCTTAATGGGTATAATTCTTAGAGTCTATCTTCTTATGTAACAGCAGTTTTCCCCATTCCTCTTTTGGATCTATTTAGTAGGACATTCTAATAGTAAATCACTCTTGTGCTCCAAGTTTAATTAGATATTGGGATGGTTTGGCTTATTATTTTTACCCCCCATATGCACCAGTACTACCATACGACATTGTTTCTTTTTTCACAGGCACATTAAAATGGGGAAATCTTATGTGTGGAAACAAGTTTTTATCTAACGAAGATAGCAACATATAAATTTTATTTTGCTGTGGGGCCTTACACCCTGAACATTTGTCATAGTGACTAGGCTTAGGCTCCAAAGATCGAACATTGGCCATTCTCTACTGAATTTTGGATCTCTTCTATGGAATCAGCCTGGTTTTCTACACCGGCTTTAGAAATCAGTCTTCTATCAGGGATGGTTCTAATGCTGCGCTGGCATCAACTTGCTCCAGACTAGGTTCATAAGATATCTGATGACTTGCATAACAGCAACAACTTGTTTTCAGGGCAGGGCTCCCTGCATTGTCACCTAATGGTGAGATGAAACTCAAAGATGTTCCATGTCACCCTGACTTTGACATAGGATCTGAGCAACAATCTTTGACTAAAGAAATATGACCATGGCTATTGTGAATTGTGAAGAACTTTTATTGGGACCACAGAGAAAGATTTTGAGGTTATATTACTTAGTATTCCTGGACCCTATCGTTGGTCTTATGCCAGGATGCTTCCTGGGTATGGTCTCTGTGTTTTTATGCTAAAGGGTTTTCCTTTTTATTTCCCCCATATTTTGCCTATGCAAAACAAACAAACAAAATTTAACCTCCCTGACACACACTTTTTAGTTGGACTTTTTAAAACTATTATCTTTTAAGTTGGGGGGGGGTTCCACCTTTTTGATAGAATTTGAGACACGATTTACTTTATTTTACCACATATCCCTGCATTTTTCTACTAAAAAAAAGAAAAGGTAAAAAGAGGGTTAGGGGTCAGGGGCCAGGGGCCAAGTGGTTTCAAATGCATTAGAGAAGAAATAAATAAAATAAAGAAAGAACTAAATATCCAAGCCAAAGTCAATGATAATAGAACGAAGGGACCTAAACTTAAACAGTCTAAAGGGGTCATTTACACTGGCAGACCAGGGTCAATGGACAGTTTCCAGGGCATACCTAAGCTTTTAGGGGGGCTCAGCCCACCAGATGTATCCTCATATTTTCCTGGTGGGTAGAACTAATTTAACCCCCATGGGGTTCCTCAAAAGGCCCGCTGTGGACGTCTTTTTCCCCTGCATGGATGGTTGAGGAATTTTCAAAGAGACACCTGGCATTACATTTTCAGCCAGTATTTGACTATCTCTCCTTTGTATATTTCAGGCAAAATTATAGCCTCTATCAAATAAGTTGGCTCAGAAATTCCAGCACCAAAGTTTATTTGAGAATCCCTTTATCTGGATATAGTCAGCCCTAAAAGCAAAGACAATCTTTCTCTTTGCAACTGCAGTTTCTGGTAAGCAAGGGCGTAACCAGAATGCAGATCTTGATTATTGACCCTCCTTTAGAAATAGGGAAGCTCATTCTTGGGGATTTGATTCCTCCCTTCACTTAACCTCTAAAACTATAGAGTCCAGACTAGAAAGATCAAGTTTCTAGATATTTCCTCCTAATTCTGACTTTGCATTTAAAGTAAGCTTGCAAGGAGTTACCTTGAGTTGTGACCTTCTCTCTTGTAACTTAGAATTTTTACAATCACACCCATAGCTTAGGTATTGTTATTGTTGTACTAGGCTTTGTGGTTACAATTATTCTTCCCTGTGGCTAATTTTACCCCTATAAATTCCCCTGCTCAAAAATTAAACTTGTTGCACTTCTGCCAGAAACGTGTTGACCCCACGTTTTCTGTGTGACTTCATTTATTTCATCTTTCATATTCAGCTGCTCGTGTTACCCATTTTCCTCTCATTAAAGGACTATGACCCACAAGAAATGCTGAGACGCAAGATGCCTACAGCTGGTGGTGGTATAGGATACACTCTGGAGCCATTGGTGCAGGGAGGTTGACACTGGTGGTGGGAAGAGGCCTGACTCATTTAATATCTCAAATTCAACTATGAATGATTCTGTTGATCATAATTGTTTCAATATATTAAAATTAAAATAAATATGTCCTAATTATCATCTTGCTGCTCTGTTTGACATATGAGAGAGACCGACTGGTATTTGATACCCTTTGATACTTATTTTAAAACTAAATAATCAAAAACCTAGTAGTTGTTGCTTCAGAAAATGGAATATATACTTAATGAAGTGAATGGTATAGAATATGTAAATAAAAAAAATTCAGAGATAAGCTTTAGTCAAATAAAATAAAAAGTATATCAGATAATACATTTATGGAATAAAGAACATTCCTAATTTAAATATACATGGATTTGAATCTAAATGTACGATACAATATCAGACTGACCTCATGTGACTGTAGTGAATATTTTAACCTCTATTAGAAAATTTGTATATATCTCTATTTGCTGCTTGTAGATCAAACTTTTTTGGAATTTCTTCTGAGTTTTTTAATTGATTATTAAAGTCAATTCAAAAGACAATTTAAAAACAATAATTTTATTTTTATACGAAATATTTAATATAAATTGTGAAGTCTTATAAAGTAACATTTACAAGGTACATAAAGTTTATGAGGATCTCATCTCTAGTTGTGGGTGATGGTGAATATAACTATATTTCATATTCATTTGTTAGAGAAATTTAAGACTTTCTTGAGATGAGGATATATTTTCCCCTTTTCATTTATCAATTTTCTTTTCTTGCCATCTAGGTTTTTTATAATAATTACTATTAATATTAATCTACTGAAATTTTACTAATGATTTTATGAGATTTAGGAAAGACCTTTAGAGTCTTTGTTAGAGTTAGTGCTTATTTTCTTATAATAGTCTTTTGAAAATAATTAGAATATTCAGAATATTTAGTAAACTGTGCCACATATAACAAATAAAATACTCCATCACCCCTGACTTTACTATTTTTAACAAAAGATGCCTTACTTCTATATTTGCTTCATAATCTAATTATTTTTAGGCATCAATTTCTTTGTGCTATATAAACTCCATTCTAAACTCATTTTCTTATTTTAATCATTCTTATCATCATTTTTACTATATTGTTTTCAATTTCACTTTTAATTAGTTTGCCTTCAGAAAATTTTTCTTTATATTATTCACCAAAAAGTATATAATGAATATTTGGCTTTTTGTATTTATGGATATGAAGATTATATCACTTTATTTCCTTACTAGGAAAAATTACATAGTTTAAATTATATGTATTATGGTATGCTTCTATATCTGTCTATCATTTATCAATATCAATCCTATACCACAAAATAATGTATTTTGTATTTGCTTACTTTTTAACTATTTAGTTATATTAGCACTTATTAAAATTTTAGTTTTTAATAATATTCCACTATAGTTGAGAACATAAAACAACTATAGCAGTTTTATAATTTTGATGCAAAAGTCAATATATTACAAGCATCTATCAATTTAATTTGGTTTAAAATTGAGTTTTGCTTGTTACATGAATATAGCAGCTTTTTATTTTTTTTTTTTTGTAAACTGAATATGAATAGTTTCATCCTGTTAACATTGCTCTTGAGGTAAGGTGAGAAAAATGTAAGTTCTTATATTTGATACCTTTATAGCCCTTACTATACAATCTTCTGAATACCTGACCCTTTAAGTATTTCAAAGATACTTTGCCATCTTTTCAAGCAGATAAGAACTTAAATCTGGAGCCAATGAGGTGGCGCGAGCGCTAGCCAAGGAAGGACCATGGTTCAATCCCCCAGCATCCCATATGTCCCCCAAAGCCAGGGGTGATTTCTGAGTGCTTAGCCAGGAGTAATCCCTGAGCATCAAATGGGTGTGGCCCAAAAACCAAAATAAATAAATAAATAAAAAGAACTTAAATCTAATTATAGTAAACCCCAAATTATAGCTTTTTTGGAAAAACACACATACTAAATCCAGGTTTATAGATAACCATAAAATTGAAAAAGTTGGTACTTATATAGCAAACTTGGACCATTTATTTATTTATTTATTTATTTATTTATTTATTTATTTATTTATTTATTTATTTATTTTGGTTTTTGGGCCACACTCAGCGGTGCTCAGGGGTTACTCCTGGCTGTCTGCTCAGAAATAGCTCCTGTCAGGCATGGGGGACCATATGGGACACCGGGATTTGAACCAACCACCTTTGGTCCATGATCAGCTGCTTGCAAGGCAAACGCCGCTGTGCTATCTCTCCAGGCCAACTTGGACCCTTTATACCAAATTATTGAACAGCTTATTTAGTTTAACGGGAAAAAAGGACACTTCTGTTAAGAATTTCTATCTGCTTTTGAAGCTTATTTCAGGTCTATTTTTTCTTTTTTTTTTTTTTTTAGGTCTATTTTTTCTTTAAAGCTATTGTAATTTTATTTTTATGGTGATTTACATGTATTGATAACCAAGATAACAAGCTTTTAAAATGCATTTCAAGACTTCTTTTCCAAATGTATTCTTACTAGACTAACATTTCTCATATTATTTAAATAAAGTAAATAAAATGTTATCAAACAAAATTACCAGTGCTATCTAACATAACAATAGTCATGGCCTACTGTACTTACTTGTGTCTTGAAATTTTGTTTTGAATATAACTTATTGCTCCTGAGATCTGAATTTCATTAAAAAGACACTAATATTCTCTATATAAACAAATAGGTAAACAATGCTTAATAATAAACATTGAGTTTTGTAGGATGCAAAACATGACAATAAAAAATAAGAGGAAATATTTCATTTCAAAAAATAGCTTATTTTCTCTCTCTGCATGACCTAGACATTTCAAATAATAAATACTTTTGAGGGCCGGAGCCGTGGCACAAGTGGTAGAGTGCTTGCCTAATCTAGGATAAACCACAATTCGATCCCCTGGCATTCCAGATGGTCCCCCAAGCCAGGAGTGATTTCTGAGCATATAGCCAAGAGTAATCCCTGAGCATTACCGGGTGTGGCTCAATCCCCCCAAATAATAATAATAATAAATACTGGGGCCGAAGGAATAGCTTGGAGGTAAGCATTTGCCTTGCATCCAGAAGGACAGTGTTTCTAATCCCGGCATCCCATATGGTCCCCCGAGCCTGCTAGGGGCAATTTCTGAGTGTAGAGCCAGGAGTGATCCCTGAGCACTGCCGAGTGTGACCCAAAAACAAAAACAAAAACAAAAACAAAAAAAAAAGGAAAAAAATAATAAATACTTTTTGTAATTCATTTTACCTTTTTTCCTATTTTAATTCTTTCATCTCAATGTCAACTTTCAAACACAATTGTGTTACTAGTCATGTGTCAATGTTCTCAGGTATTTACACATTATTTAATTTACTATCTATACTTGCAGAAGATAGTCATTATAGTAAATATCCCTTTACGTGAATATAGAATCACATCATATTTCTTCCTTAAAACAACAATGAATCTACAGTAGATGGAATTTACTAAAGATTTTATTTAACAAAAGTAAACTTAAATTTTGAAACAAAACATGTTAATAATATATTATATAAATAAATATCTATAACAATAAATTGTAATATAATATAAATTTTAAGTACATAAATTATAATTATCAAAATTAAAATTATAAAAATAAAATATTTCTTTATGTTTTAATTATAACAATTAAATTAATGCCATTGATAAATAATAAATTGAAAGAATATATAATATAAAGAGAATATACATACCCATGCCCTCACTGTTTAAGGATAAATCAGATAATAATTGAATTAATAACTAATTATTTTGTCTCACTCAGAACATTATTAAAGCTTCTCATATTTATATAAAATATAAATATGGTGGGTTTAAAAAGATATGGGGCCAGAGCAGTGGTGCAGGCAGTAGGGTGTTTGCCTTGAACACTGACCATCCAGGACAAACCTTGGTTCAATCCCAGATCCTCAGTGTTCCATAAAGTCCCCCAAGCCAGAGGCGATTTCTGAGTGCATAGCTAGGATTAACCCCTGACGTCAGGTCTCAGGGTGTGGCCAAAAAAATATGGTGGGCTTAAAAAGGTAGTCATGCATGTAAGTTATTTGCCTTTCACACAAACAACTATTCTTGGTTCAATTCTTGCTACCCTAAATGCTTCCCTAAGACAAGCAGGAGTAATCCCTGCTAACTACTGTAGTTAGCCCAAATCAAAGTCTGTTGTGGCTTCAAAATACTAAAAAATATAATGCAATCTATCTGATACACAAAAGTGTTAATTAAGATATCTTCTAATTTATTACTTTGCTTAAATACTGTGAATACAATATTGTTCATAATACAGTCGTTTTTTCCCATAGTTACAAAGTTATTCATTATTGAGTTTCTTTCTTTGACATTTAGAAAATATTAATAAATATTTATTGAATGAATAAATGTTTCACAGATTATTGTTTACTTGGGTGCTTGAGGTAGAAATACACAATACTTATTTGGTAAATATCCAATCAATATAACCTGACAAAATTAAAACATTTTTCCCTATCATGTGTCAGTTTGTTGGCCATAATATTCCAAGTATAAAAATTGGTAATCTATAAGGAAAAAAAAAAGATTTTAGTTTATCGTGTTTAATTATATATATATATATTTAAACACCTTGATTACAAGTAGTTGGGTTTCAGTCCTGTAAAGAATAGCCCTCTTCAGCAGTGCAACGTTCCCATCACCAATGTCCCAATCTTTCTCCTTCCCATACCCACCCTCATCTGTACTCGAGGCAGGCTTTCTTCTTCCCTCATTCATTCACTTGATTAGGATAGTTCTCAATGTAGTTCTTTCTCTAACAGCACTCATCACTCTTTGTGGTGAGCTTCATGTTGTGAGTTGGACCTTCCAGCCCTCCTTTCTTTTGTCTCTGATTATTATTGCAAAAATGTCTTTTATTTTTCTTAAAATCCATAAATGAGTGAGACTATTCTGTGTCTCTCTCCCTCTCACTCATTTCAATCAACATAATAGAGTCCATGTTCACCCATGTATAGGAAAATTTTATGACACCCTACACCACTGTGTTCCCAGTTCCCATCCTACCCTCCCTCCTGCCTATGAGGCAGTTTTCTTCTGTCTCTGTCTATGTTCCTGTCTCTCACTCTCACTTACTTTATTCCATCAACCCCCATTTTAGACACTGTAGTTTGAATTATTTTTACTGAGGGATATCATGCTTTTATTGCTTTATTATCTTCAAGCATACAGTTTTTGTTCAGAATGATCATTTCCAAATATCATTGTCATAGTGGTCCTTTCTCTGCTCTAACTGAACTCTCCCACTATTGGTGGGGAGTCTGTACCATGGATTAGTCTTTCTGGCATTTATCTCTATTGTCTTTGATATTATTACCTTGCTATCTTTTTTTCTTATATTCAAAAAAAAGAGTGAGATAATTCTTTGTTTATCCCTCTTTTTCTGACTCACTTAAATTAACATATCACTCTTCATATTCATCCATGTATAAGCATATTTTATGACTTAATTTTTCTTAACAGTTGTGTAGTATTCCATTATGTAGATGCACCATGATTTCTTTAGCTTCTTATCTCTTCTCGGGTACTTGGGTTGTTTTTAGCTTAGCTGTTTCGAAGGGTAAAATGATGATCATAGGAATGCAGAGGACTTTTCTACATTGTTTTTTTGGCCTCCTAGGGTGTATTCCTAAAAATGGAAATGCTGGGTCATATGAAGCTAAAATTCTAGTTTTTTTCATAAATTTCCATTTTTTTTTCCAAAAAAGGCTGGACAAGTCAGCACTCCCACCAGCAGTGAATGAAAATCCTTTCTTCCTACATGTGGTTGTTCTTGTTTTTAGTGATGTGATTTAGTATCTGTGGTAAGAGATAATATTTCATTGTTGTTTGATTTGCATCTCTCTGATGATTAATAATGTGTAGCATTTTTTCATATGCCTTGTGGTCATCTGATTTCTTTTTTGAGGAAACGTCTATTATTTCTTCTCCCCATTTATTGCTGGGGTTAGACTTATTTCTTGATAAGCTCTACAAATGCCATATGTAGAATCTTAGAAATTAACCCTTTATCAAATGAGTATTGAACAAATAGTTTCTCCCAGTCTATTGGTAGTCTTTGTAGCCTATAAATAATTTCCTCTGAGATGCAGAAGCTTCTTAATTTAATTAACCCAATTTGTTTATATTGTTTCCACTTGTTTGGCCAGTGTAAGATTCCTTTAGCTTTGAAAGACATAGTTAAATTAACTATTGAAGTTGCATTTGGCTTTATCATTTAAGATCCCTTTAACTTCACTATCTTGAAGTGATTTGCCCATATTTTCCTTTGTGTATCCTATAGTTTTGGGTCTAGCAAGATAAAATGACTTTTTTTTTTTTTTTTTACTAGAGTGATGACATGAGGAGTGGGAATCAAGGGACGTTACAGACAACAAAATCAAGTTAAAATCTTGATCAAGAAAAACACATACTGCACTTTGAAAATGTTAACAACTTGGAATGATGGTAGATATATTTTTTAAATTCAAGTAATAGTGCTGTAAAATAGGTTTGGGTGAGAGAAATGGATAAAATAAATAATCACATAATACCTGAATACATAGAACAAGTTCCAGAGTTATTTAAATATGGGGCCATTAACATACTTGAATATAATATATATAGCACTTATTTTTTATTCAAACATAAACTTGACCCTCTCTTTTCATTTGTCAGAAAAGATATAATTTTTCTTAAGAAATAAAATTTCGTATAGAAAATTATGTCAGGTAATTTTGAACTAAACTAAGATGAGTGTGCCCTGACAAGATCAGATCTAGGAAAATAAAAAGGACTGTTGACCTACAGTAGTGGAAGATGCTGGGGCTGTGGGTGATGTTTACATTAAAAAGTGCCATTTTGAGCTAAACTTAGGTGATTGTGCTTAGACAAAAGCAAGGCCACTCTCTTTACTTTGTGGCCACACATTTCTTCTAGACAGTACCCCACAACAACAAATAAAAATACCATCACATTATAAAGATCACAGTGAGAAAGCAACACAAAAAACCTGCTACACTCAGTGAATAAAGATGGTATGGGCTCAACTAACACCAGTCTCTGTGATCAGGACTTTAGACAAGTTTATAATAGTATCAGTGATAGGTTGCCCATTTTCCCTTTCACACAGAAAAACACCATTTAGAGGCCTGGATCGATAGTGCAATGGTAGGGCATTTGCCTTACATGCGGATGACCTTGATTCGATCCCAGGTGTCCCATATAGTCCCCCAATCCAGGAGCTATTTCTGAGTGCATAGCCAGAAGTAACCTCTGAGCGATACCAGGTGTGGAAAACAAAACAAAAAACAAAAACAGGTGGGCCGGAGAGATAGCATGAAGGTAAGGTTTTTGCCTTGCATGCAGAATGATGGTGGTTCGAATCCCAGCATCTCTTATGGTCCCCTGAGCCTGCCAGGAGCGATTTCTGAGTGTAGAGCCAGGAGTAACCCCTGAACGTATCAAGGTGTGACCCAAAAACTAAAAACAAAAAACAAAACAAACAAACATCATTTAGTATCCAAATAGTTTAAAAATCAAAATCTCTGGACTTTTCAATGAGCCACTAAGTTCCTTAGGAGATGTTTCTAGTGGGTATTCCTTTTGTTTTTCAAATAAGCATTTGGGATATAATTTTGCTATTTTTACCTAGGGTACATATGCGGAATTGTGATGTAAAAGCTTGATATTGGGCATAAAATTCCTAATTTTTTTTTGCTAAGATACAGGGAAATTTTGGCCATGAACTCTAGAAATTAGAATAGCTATTTTATATCTCCCTTTCCAATCTGCTTCAGAGAATTTTATTCATGGAATGCGCAATCTTTGTATTTTTTGATAAAGTGATGAAACTTCACTATACACAAACATAGGGAATTGTAACATGTCAGCTAATTAAAAAATGTCAAGCTAATAAAAGCATGCTATTTTACAAGCACATATGGAAAAAGACTTCTGTAAATGTAAGTTATTTAATTCTTTTAAGCCTTTATTAAAGAACCACCATTGTGTGTGAAAATACCCTAAAGCTATACCTAGATACTCAGAGGAAAATTTGGAGCTTATATTATGCTTTATTTTTCACATTATCTAAAAGATAGTATAGTCAATAAATTCCAATTATATGCCTTCTTATTTAATCTATTTTTACAATATAATAAATTAGATTATTCTTTTCAGAACTTGAAATAAAATTATAATGTAGCAAAGGTTAATACATATTAGCAGCTAGTAATATAGTTTATAATATGTAAACACTATTTTCTTTTCTTTCACTTGCTACATAAAAGCAGTTTTTAGTTCTAGGAACAGACTGGAAGACTATGGACAACACTACATTATCAGAGTTATAAATACATATACTATAATTACATGCATTACTTATTTATTAAAATGTTATCAATATGGAAGGTTATCAATATGGCATTAATATATATTCAATATGGAATAAGACATAATAGCTCTCTCACCCATTATGAATGGCACAGACTAAAAATAAGAAAACTATATCCAAAGACCTGGGAAATAGTACAGTGAGTGAGTTTGCCTTGAAAGCAGCCAACTCAAGTTTGATCCAGGAATCACTTCTAGTTTCTGAGCCCTGCCAGGTGTGATCCTTGACAACAGAGCCAGAAAGAATTCCAGAGTACTGCTGAGTGAGATGCCTCAATTATTTTTAATGAGACTATCTACAGTTTTCTATTGATATAAATAGTTGCATGAGCTATATCACTTCATATCAGCTATTTTAGTAGTTATATATATAGAAAGATCTTTTAACTTCAAATACAAGATTTAACTAATATATTATATTCTAAATAATTTTCTCTCTCATGTTTAAGCAATTAGACTCAGTAATATCTTGTCTGGTGCTGTGGCATTCAGAGCATGGAGATTCTGTAGAATACAGAGGCACACTTGGAGATGGGTCATGTTTGGCAGTGCTTTGGGGAGATTTAGCTACAGGGAAATAAAGTCAAGTCCACATAATACCATAAACATGCCTTATCACTTTGATCCTGGTTGCTATCCCTGATCCCAAACATTCTAACTTAATTAAGTGTACTGAATACATTAAAGTGGAAGTATGAAATTATGATTTATAAAATAGAAGTAAAACTTCTGAATACTTGTGAGAGTTTTGTATAGAACATTAATATAACCATGATATTTCTAACTAGATTTTTATGTGTCATTAAGAGAAAAGTCAATTAAGAGCAATTATAAAATGTAATTAATAAATTACAAAATTTAGTTATTGAAGAGAATTTCTAAATTTAGTGAAGAGAATAGTAATTTTACAAGTTATTATAAAGTTCAAGTAAGAGCTAGACAATTAATATAATGCTGTAAGGAAGATAAGATTGGTGATATTTATAAAACTTTTCTGTTCTCACATATAATACACTACTTTTTTTCTGTACTCTCAGGAGGAGATCAGATAAAGTATTATTATAAATAAGTTAATATAACATTAACAGATAAAATTAAAATATACTCAGTGGAAAATTTCACATTGCAAAGTTAGAATCATCCTGTATATTTATTCCTAATAACTCAAAATTTTATTTCTAGTAAAGAGTAACTAACCTTGACTGTAGCTAACTATCAGTCTGAACTTTTTCATCTTATCATTATTACTGTGCCACTATTACAAGTAATTAGTGTTTTAGACAGGCACTCTACAAACAAATTTTGGTTTCTAATTACCTTTAATCATACCTTTAGTAATATTATTATTACTTTAATAAATATTTTTAAGATTATTTGCATCATAACATCCGTTAATATTTATTTCATTATAAAAGAAATTATGTCTTAGAAGCCTTTATATCAATTTTTGCAAAATGAATAAACAAAAGTATCAAAATCAGATTCCTAGACATTTATTTAATTATGAGTCAGATGAACAATTTCTTGCTTCGAAATGTACTATGGAAACCCATTTTGAAATCTTCTAGGCTTACAAAGACAGACTTCTATCCTTAGAATGAAAGCTATTTGGGGCCGGGCGGTGGCGCTAAAGGTAAGGTGCCTGCCTTGCCTGCGCTAGCCTTGGACGGACCGCGGTTCGATCCCCCGGTGTCCCATATGGTCCCCCAAGCCAGGAGCAACTTCTGAGCGCATAGCCAGGAGTAACCCCTGAGTGTTACCGGGTGTGGCCCAAAAAAAAAAAAAAAAAAAGAATGAAAGCTATTTGTAGCATTAATCTCATTCTTTCCCAAACATTTACCCATAGTTTTTTAACACTAACAATAAAAATAAACTCCAATAAGAAGGACTCAAGTTAGAAAAGCTACAAAAAGAAAGTTTCTTTTACTGCACTTTATATTCTGTTAATAAAATGAAATGTGGGGTCTTATTTTATGTATAAATAAATAATGTAGAGAATATAATAGTGGTGGGCACTACAATCTCTTGCACATATAAATATAAATTTTTGTTATGCATGTAAAATAAAAATGTAAATAGAAAAATTACAAAGCAAAGTATATCGTGATAGAGAATATGGTGAGAATTGATTTTCCATGGCATCTAGAATACAAATTTTAATGATGCTTTTTAAAGATATTATTATTTTTGTTGTTTTTTCGGACACACCCGTTTAAACTCAGGGGTTACTCCTGGCTAAGTGCTCAGAAATTATCCCTAGCTTGGGGGGACCATATGGGATGCCGGGGGATCAAACCGCGGTCCTTCCTTGGCTAGCGCTTGCAAGCCACCTCACTGGCTCCCTAGAGATATTCTTAGGAAAAATATATATATTCTCTTGATTTCTTTAGCATTACTTTGGGTCCTATAAAATATTATATAGTCTTTACTACTTATTATTGTTATTTAAGAAAAAATATATCTCATACTAGACACACACACATACAAACAGTAGTAATGTTCCTTCTTAGTAATCTAACACTTTTGGTCACTTATTTTTTAAATAAATATTATAAAAATAAGAGAAAGCACTTTTTACATTATTTTATTAAGAACAAAAGAAGCTTTTTAATTCTTCCTGTAATTCCACTTTCTCCTTCTGCATACAAAGTAAGTTGCACAATTCAAGATTAACAGATCTTAATTGAAATGCTAAAAGACAAATATACAGTGTAATTATCCAGCTTGAGGTTTAACATTTTTGAAGATATTTCAATGTGAAAAAATCTGTTCAGAGATTTAACACATGTCATATTATAGAAAGAAATGAGCACTGATTTTTCTAGATATTTTCAGATCCTTACAAAATATGATACTTTATCTTGACTTTGTAACCATGTACCATATTTTTTAAACAGATGTCATTTCTCTTCTGATTACTGTATCCCATTATGAATTGCCTATGTTGGGAAAAGAGGTGGAGGAAAATATTTCATCAAAATATAAATCTATTCGCCTGAAATATGCTGTGGTCTGAAGACAATAATATAATTATATTCATGCAATAATCTGTCTTTGCCAATTTGAAAAATCATCAAACCTTTAAAGCAGAAATACTAAAACCTTAGGAGACATCATAAAACAATTAAAGTTGGATATTTATGCTTCCAAAGGTGATACTTATTTTTCTATCATGTTAAAGTCTTCCTGTGTATACAAATCATAATGACAGCAAAGTAAATTGAATTATCTATAAATTATTATGTTTTTCGAATAATATTGCTAAAAATAGATGTTCTAGGTTACAGTGTTTTCAGAAAATGCTATCATATTCACATATCATGACTTCTAATAAGACTGGTCAATTATTGATTTCTACCACAAGATGAAAGAGCAATTGCATTCCAGCAATTACATCATCTTAAGTGTACAAAATACAGTGATCCTCTCTAAACTGCCAATAAGATTGCACTAAATGAAGTTCAGTTCTATCACCACAGACTGTTCAAAGACCCATCTGAGAACATAAATAGTACATCAGGCTCTGAAAATATTGTTACTGTAAAGAAAAAATTAGTAGGGTGTAATTGACTAAATTATAATTGATGAGTGATAAAGCGTATGGCTCTTAGCCTCACTTTCTGTAATTTGAGGGAAATACGTTTCATAGAAACATACACAATTATCCTAATGGTTTCTGTACATTTTATGTTTCCTTTTCCATTTATACACCCTTCTCTCTCTTTCTCCACACAGAAACATTTCCAATTTAAAAGGTAGCATGATATAGATAAGGCTCTCGCCTAAAAGATCACTCCCCAAGTTCCACCAGTTGTGATCCGTAAGTGCAGAGCCAGGACAAATTGTTCTGCACGACCATGTGTGACTCTCTGTTTCTCTCTCCTCAAAACCCTTTATTTCTATAAGTAAAATCATGTGTTTACATAATAAACTTTACCTTTTGTTCTATTACATCTTAAAATATTTGGTCAACATTTGCATTTCTAGTTCCACTCGAATATAAGAATCATATTTTCTAAGAATACAGTATTGCATTTTCATAAGAATAAAAATATAAAATAATGAATTATGAAATGCTTTATTAAATATAGAAGTGATAGCATAATTTTTCTAATATTGTTTTGGGTATCTAAAATTCTGAAGTCAATATTGTTTGTATCATAAGTGATGTGACTTAGGAAGTATGTAACAATCTCTTTCACTTTTAAGGCAATAATATAATACGTGGAATATGAAATAGTGGTTTAATTTAGTGAGATTTTATTTATTTACTTATTTATTTATTTAGTTTTTAAAGAAAAGAAATACATGAGTAACATGCTAGCTCCTATTTCTTGAACAATGCTGGAATATAAAAATAATTCAATAGCGCAGAGGTAGGGTATTTGCCTTGCATGCAGCTGACCAAGGAAGACTTCAGTTCTCAGTCCCCAGGATCCCATATGGTCCCCCAAGCCAGGAGCAATTTCTGAGCGCATTGCTAGGAGTAACCCCTGAGCATCACTGGGTGTGACCCAAAAACATATATATACATACATATATACATATATATATATACATAAATATATATACATATAGATCATATAACATATATACATACATACATATTTATGTATACATAGTAGCCTTAGAGACTAAAAAGAAGTTAATCAAATTTAAAAGCTAGTTAACATCTGATTATGTTTGATTTTTACAAGACAAAACTAGGAGACAGTAAAAATAGTATACATAAATAATCACAAAATAACCGAATACATAGAACAAGTTCCAGAGTTATTTAAATATGGAGCCATTAACATTACATAAACATGGGCCTGGAGAGATAGCACAGTGGCGTTTGCCTTGCAAGCAGCCGATCCAGGACCAAAGGTGGTTGGTTCGAATCCCGGTGTCCCATATGGTCCCCTGTGCCTGCCAGGAGCTATTTCTGAGCAGACAGCCAGGAGTAACCCCTGAACAACGCCGGGTGTGGCCCAAAAAACAAAACAAAACAAAAAAAACATTACATAAACATAATATATATAGCACTTATTTTTTATTCAAACATAAATTTGACCCTCTCTTTTCATGAGTTAGAAAAGATATAATTTTTCTTGGAAATAAAATTTCTTATAGAAAATTATGTCAGGTAATCTTGAATTAAACTAAGATGAGTGTGCCCTGACAAGATCAGATTTGGGAGAATAAAAAGGACTGTTGACCCACAGTAGTGGAAGATGCTGGGGACTATGGGTGATGTTTACATTAAAATGTGCCATTTTGAGCTAAACTTAGGTGGCTGTGCTTAGAAAAGCAAGGCCACTCTCTTTACTTTGTGGCCACACATTTCTTCTAGACAGTACCCCACAACAACAAATAAAAATACCATCACATTATAAAGATCACAGTGAGAAAGCAACACAAAAAACCTGCTACACTCAGTGAATAAAGATGGTATGGGCTCAACTAACACCAGTCTCTGTGATCAGAACTTTAGACAAGTTTATAATAGTATCAGTGATAGGTCGCCCATTTTCCCTTTCACACATAAAAACACCATTTAGAGGCCCAGATCGATAGCACAATGGTAGGGCATTTGCCTTACATGTGGATGACCCAGGACGGACCTTGATTCGATCCCAGATGTCCCATAGAGTCCCCCAATCCAGGAGCTATTTCTGAGTGCATAGCCAGAAGTATTGTATTCTCTTCAGGAATATGAAATTAAAAAAAAAAAAAAAAAACAGAGCACAGATAATTGGTTGGGTCTTGAACTATTCTTTATATACAAATGAGAGTCATAGATTAACTTTTAAACTTGTCCAAGAACACAGATTTTATTTTGAGAGTGAACCCTAATACAATTTAAGGACTTTAAGTAGCAATAGTGTATCGATATAGGCTCATCAGTTTGTAACACATTTACCATGATAGTGGAATGAATGGGTGTTAAGAGTGAAGGAAGGTAGGGGCCAGAGAGATACCACAGTGGGTAAGATGTTTGTCTAGCACATGGCCAACAAGAGTTTAATCCCTAGCATCCTATATGGTCCATAAGCACTGCCTGGTATGTCCTCTGAGCAAAGGGCCAGGAGTAACTTCTAGCATGAAGAAAGATTAGCATTTGTGGGTGCCAAACCTACAAATTCCCTTTACAAAAAATTTTTTTAAATAATATTTTATTTAAACACCTTGGTTACAAACATGATTGTGGTTGGGATTCAGCCTTATAAGAGGACACGTCCCAACACTAATGCAACATTCCCACCACCAATGTCCCAAATACCCCTCCTCCCCACCCTGCCACCACCTGTACTCTAGACAGGCTTTCTATTTCCCTCATACATTCTCATTGTTAGGATAGTTCACAATGTAGTTATTTCTCTAAACTCATCACTCCTTGTGGTGAGGTTCATGAAGTGGGCTGTAACTTCCAGCCCTCCTCTCTTTTGTCTCTGAAAATTATTGCAAGAATGTCTTTCATTTTTCTTAAAAGCCATAGATGAGTGAGACCAGTCTGCATCTCTCTCTCTCTCTCTCTGACTTATTTCACTCAGCATAATAGATTCCATGTACATCCATGTATAGGAAAATTTCATGACTGCATCTCTCCTGAAGCTGCATAATATTCCATTGTGTATATGTACCACAGGTTCTTTGGCCATTCATTTGTTGAAGGGCATCTTGGTTGTTTCCAGAGTCTGGGTATTGCTATGAACATATATCCACTTTAAAAAGTAATTCTACAGAGTCATGGAGATAGCTTAAAGTGTTGGCTTGCATATATAATATGCAAGATTATTGAGCTCAATTTCTGCCAATGTAGTGCTCTCGCTTGCCCCTTCCCAAGTACCAGATTTAGCTGTGGAGGTCTTGGAACAATGCTGTGTCTGAACATAGAAACCCCTAATCATAATTTAGAGATACACACAAATAAAAAGAATGTTAAAGAAGATAAAAAGATCTTCCTTTGTGTGGTTATTTATACTTCAGGATATAATGATTGCAAAGTGCTTTCACAATGATACCTAAATTGACCCTTAAAAAGACAAATTAAGCATAAAATACCATTATTGATAACATTTTCCCTTGTTATTGTTTTATTCTTATGACAACGTTAATCCTTTTACTAATTTTAAATAATTAACTTTTTGAAAAACTTGAGCTGTGTAAAATATGTATATAAATATATTCATAATGTGGAACATGTAGATAGTATTTTCAAACTATTAAGTTTATATCAGGAACAGTAATTAACATGTTCTGATACTGTATTTAAAATACTCCAAATGTTCACTACTATTTTAATTAATTTTAATATGTAAAAATTAAATCTTTGACTTTTGAACAATTGCTAAAAGAAACAAAAAATTAATTAGTTTATAGAACACACATGTTTAGCAATTTGGAACAACACTTTAATTCAACTGAATTAAGTTACAAATTCCTAAATGCTATAATATGGTATTGCCTCATCTAAAAATTACCATGTCAATAATGTATAGTATTTTTATATTTTTAAATCATACACTGTTTAACTTTTAATCCATATTGTCTAGTATACAAGTAAAAAGAATGTAATTACATTCTTGATGACCTTAATAGAAGGTTTATATGATGGTATGAAATTAAAGAACCAAAATAATTTAAATTTTACCAAGTTATATCTATTATGGTTATACTTATTTAACTCATCAATAATTTCTGGTGGGGCCAGAACGTGGTGCAAGCAGTAGGGCATCTGCCTTGCATGTGCTAACCTAGGACAGATCGCAGTTTGATCCTACAGCATCCCATATGGTTCCCCCAAGCCAGGAGCAATTTCTGAGGCATAGCCTCAGAATTATAATTATAATTAATAATAATAATAATAATAATTTTTGGTATATCAAGGGATATAAAATGTTTTGTTTGTTTTTGGGCCGAACCCATTTGATGCTCAGGATTATTTCTGGCTATGCACTCAGAAATCGCCCTTGGCTTGGGGGGACCATATGAAATGCCATAGGATGGAACCGCGGTCCATCCTAGGTTAACTAATGCAAGGCAGATGTCTTACCTCTAGTGCCACCTCTCTGATTTGGGATATTGGTGATGGGAATGTTGCACTGGTGAAGGGGGAGGGTGTTCTTTACATGACTGAAACCCAGCTACAATCATATTTGTAATCAAGGTTTTTAAATAAAGTATTAATAAAAAAGAAATAAATAAAACTTTTTCATTGAACATTTCTTCTCATATATCTTCTAATTTTGAGTTTATGTGTCAACTTGGAGCATGTTTTTGGATGAGATTAGCATTTCAATCTGCAAATTTTGGATAATTTATAGCACACTTCATAGTGTAAGTGACAGAGCAAAAGAAAATTCTCAGTAAGATTGAATTTTATGCCACCAATAGTTTTCTGTAGGTTTCTGACTATTAGTAAACAATGTCGATTTTTGAACTTCCTGGCTTCCCATGAAGTTAGCATGTCCCAATTCTTTTTTTTTTCTTTTTTTTGGTTTTTGGGCCACACCCATTTGACGCTCAGGGGTTACTCCTGGCTATACGCTCAGAAATTGCCCCTGGCTTGGGGGGACCATATGGGACGCCGGGGGATCGAACCGCTGTCCGTCCTATGGTAGCGCTTGCAAGGCAGACACCTTACCTCTAGTGCCACCTTCCCAGCCCCGGCATGTCCCAATTCTAAAGAAAATTCTATCATCTATCTTTGTTCTATTGCATATTTATCTCGTTTTCTCTTCAGAAAACTCAATAACATCCAAAACTCTCCTTAAGGGTCTGCATGATATCACAGTGGAGGCATTTGACTCACAAACAAGTTTTCCAGGTTGAATTCCTGGCATCCATCTCAGGTTCCCTGAGATTTCTAGAAGTAACACTTTAGTAGAGCCAGTGTTCCCTACTCCCAAAACAAACAAAAACAAACAAAAAAAACCACCTCCTTTCTTCTTCCTCCAACAACCTGTATCATGCACAAGCTACACAGTGGTTATTTAACCATCTGCTTAAGATTTCCAAAGCAGGCATATGTAGGACCAGTGACTTATAGATATTTTTTATATATTTTTTTCTTTTACAGTGCATTTTGCTTTTACAATCCCAGAATACTGTTGTATCTATGAGACCTAACTGAAAATGTTTATCATCACAATGCTATCATTACCATATTCTCTTTTCAACGGTGCTGTTTTGGTTTACAAAGTCAATTCTCAGGTACTGCTACTTCTTCTTGTGATATATTATCTCCCTTTGTTAATGCCAGTTTCAACAGATATAACACTGTTTCTAGACATGCTCCAAGAAATTTTGTTTTTGAGGAATATTTTATCAATTGCCATGCATATGAAATTTTCAGAAATTAGGGAGTCTAAGAATGTTCAGGCATCCCCAAATCCCATAATTATTTATAATACATTTTTACATTTCCTTACCATTTACATTATGTGGGGAAATCAGTTTGTCTTTACCTTTCTTCATTTATTTGATCAGTTGTGAATAATCACAGCACGCTAATCTGCCCTCTAACATTCAATTTGCATGTAGGGGGTGTCTAAATATTTTGAATGAAGGAATGACCTCTGCATGAGGACTATATTAAATTTAACTTTGCTATGAGGCAATAAGTTACCAATATTTAGATAGTTTACAATATTTAGATCTGATCATTCAAAAAATTATGTATCATCTTAATAATACCACGGAATGATAAATTTTAGAAGAAAATTAGAATAAAAATATACATTTAAAAATAAAAGTCATACTTAATTATTTCAGTAACACTATATCTAATTAAAGCTTAATGTTCAGTAATGTGAACAATAGCAAGATTTTTTTCTTTCCCCACTAGCTTTTGACAAAAAGATGTGATTTTAAGACCTAGTTGAAAATCAGATAATACATTTATTTAGAACTTTAGGGTGGAGAAAATTGTTTTCCCTAAATATTTAAACAACTTCTCAACACCTATGCACTATCTGTCTTGCAATAAAAATTACATATTCAATGACTTAGCCAAAACAAATGAGCCAAGTATACCAAAAACTAATTAAAAACTATAAAAAAATCTTACTTTCCTCCACCAGTGTTAAGAAAAATGTAATGTTGAAGAGATAGAAACTAAATGTTGATAGAAAATGTACTATAGTTATAGACTCTAATAGTTTTCCAAGTAAATATAATTTAATCATCTTGTTGATAAGTTATGGATTTTTTTTACTTATTTTATGTTCTAAAGCTCTTTAATTCTTTTTTAATATAGTAGAGTATATATGTAAATATTTAGGTAAAGTAGAGTAACATTTTAAAACTTAAAATGTATGCATAGAGAAGTTAAAATCAGATTCTAATGTACGCACTACCTATATACAGAGAGAAACAAAATCATTTTTTAATTATCCTTCCCTGATTATATTTGCTTTTTACCTCTGGAAGTAATTAATATTCTACCAAAATAGAAATAATTCCATTTTTTAATCATTTGTCTTTCTTACTTAAACATATTAAGATTTGTAGTATATGTAATTATACTGCACATACGTTTCTATAGCATACTTTTGTGCAAGGGCAACCTTAAGACTGATCATGTTATGTGTTTAGCTGTACTTCATTTATTTATTTTCAGTTACAAAACATTCCACTAAATTACCAGACTATAATTTACTCAATTATTCTGTTTATGGACACTTTAATCAGAGTTTTAATGTCCAAGACAAAGCTGTTGAAATAGTCTCTCATATGACAATTAAATTAAATATGGTGAATTTTGGGTCAGAGAAGACTATTCTCAGGGCTTACTTAAGGATCTGTGGTCAGATATCATTTCTGTAATTTTGGGAAACCATATATGTTTCCAAGGAATATGCTCAGTGAGGAAACATGCAAGATAAGTGTTTATCCACTCTACTATCTATCTTTATAATACTTTTTTGAATCCTGTTATATATTACTATTAAAAATAGTATTAATGACAGGTTTTTTATTCACACTGTATTCTAGTACACATACTTTAGTTCTGAGAATCAGCTTTACTTCCTCCACCATTATTTTAGGGTTCATGCCCCTTCACTCCATACCTTTATCACCTTACACATGGTAAAGTCAAATCTGTAAGCCAGTTCTCAAATTCTGTCCCATCTACCAATTGTTACTCCTATACTATATTTATTTTTATCCCACATTTTCTATTTATCATGTCATTCTAAATGACTTAGCATGATGCCCAAAATACCATCCATGTAGTTTCAAATGGCATTTTGTTTTCTCTCGTGGCCAGTAGTATTTCACTGTTATCTTCTTGAAGCTATGCCATCTGATCTCAAAGGTGCTCTCTAGATAATCCAAGACAATACCAAGGTTGCGGATCTGATGCTGAGTTAAGCTGTTTCTACTACATTAGTATTGAAGAACATTTTGGATCTCCCCAGTTTTTAATTCAAACTGTTACTATTATAAGTAAGAATCTTTGCAAGATAGAGGAATATCAAATTTCCAAAGCAATAGAAATTAGGATTAGTAGAATTTGTCTTAATTTGAAAGGTTGTTACTTGGACAGATCTATGGGGGGAGGAGGATAAATTTGGAAAGGGAACAATGATGGCGGGGAAAGTGGCTATAAGAGAAGTAAACTGGAGGGTGGAGGAAAATTGGGGTCATTGATGAAGGAATTAGTGCTGGGATGATGTATGCCAGAAACTCAATCATAAATATCTTTGAAATTAATATTGATTAAAAAAATTAATAATTAGGAAAATGTCTGTATGGGGCAGGAGCGGTGGTGCAAGCCGTAAGGCATCTGCCTTGAACGTGCTTGCCTAGGAAGGACCTCAGTTCCATTCCCTGGAGTCCCATATAGTCCCACAAGTCAGGAGAGATTTCTGAGTACATAGCCAGGAGTAACCCCTGAGAGTCATCGGGTGTGGCCAGAAACCAAAAACAAAAAGAAAAGAAAAGAAAAGAAAAGAAAAGAAAAGAAAAGAAAATGTTTGTAATGTTTTCACTGAATCACTTTTCTGAAGTCTATTCCTGGCTGTGGGCTCACTTTGAGGCATAAAATTATGCCTTCTAAATAATCCAATTTTATTTTATTGTAATTTAGGGATGTATGTAAGCTTAGAATTTTTTTAGTGTTAGAATAAATTTTGAATTAGAAAAATTATTAAACATTGTTAAAACTTTTAAAATAGTATGCACCTGGCATCAAAATTAAATTTTACAATGCAACATAAATATTGTTTCAATATGTTAAAGCTTATTCTCTTTATCTAAAAAGAACACTCAAGTAAATACATTTTATTTACTTTTCTTTTTGATCCTTTGAATTAATACTGTCATTCTCTGTGAAAGAAATGAATAGTCATCTGCCCAATGGTTATTCTCTTTTCAAAGTTTTTTGCTAATCTTTATATATGTTCATTAATATATATTAATGCATATATCTGAAGGCCAAGTGGTTTAGAAAATTTAGCTATGTCTTATACTAAGTAAAGGGTAAAACAAGATTAATGAGTATAGTAAAAATTCTACTCTCTAAAATGCATATCTACTTTAAAAATTATGTAATTCCAAAGAAGGACAGTGTTAAGAAAACTTTACAGGGGCTTCTAGAAAAGTGTTTATGCAACTTAGAGATTCCATATCTTCTTTGTCTTATTGTCACTGTGATGATGTGGAATAATAAAATCTATTCAGTTATTGTAATACCTAAAAAGAACAATATTTGTGAAAGGAGGTCCTAAGGGATGGAATATAGTGTACTGTGATAAAAGGAATATTAATAATATTCTGAAAGGTAATATATAATTTTCATATTTTTATAGCTTTCTATAGAAAATTTGTATGACTGGAGATATAGAGACAAAGAAACAGAATTTCTTTCCATGTAAAGAGAAAATAAATCAGGTAGTCCACAAATTGGAATAATGTTGACACTAGAATAGAATAATCATTCAATTATTCATAATAAAAATATTTTTAATTTGGTTTAATTATAAATCTACTTATCTTCTAGAAAAATGTAGAAATCTATAATTCATACATTCAATCTAAAGTAGCTCATTTAAATTCATTTAAAAAATAGAAACTATGTTAAATGAAACTTCACTACTGTTATTTATATTCTTTTAGCATATTATATATTAAAAACATTTAACTTTTCAACCCTATTTTTAAAAAGATGTTAATCTCTTATTTGTCTTTAAAGTTTCCTATTTCCTCCTTCTTTCACTTATGTTGCATTTTTATAATACAATTTAGAAAAAAACCTCTGTTTTAAAAGAACATTTTATAGAGAGCTTTAGTAAAAATTATCATTAGTGTTTTGATTATGGTAAAATGGAGGAAGGTCACAGACTTAAAATAACTATCATTGAGACAGAGTGGCAACTGGATCCTCTTTGTGACTGAGAAGATCCATTTTCTTACTCAGAATAATGTGTTTTGAGGTAATCAAAAACCAGGACAAGAGGTATTGTCTCCAAGTCAAAGAATTCCTAGAAACTAAGACAGACAGAGAGTAGTGAGGTCCTTTTTGTAGTTCAGAAACATCTAAAGCACTCAGATTAGTGTGCCTTGAGAAGAAAAGAAAGTGCATTTCTTCCATGCAATGAGCCACACTGCAACACATAATCAAACCCCAGACTGCAAAGTTCACTACGAAAAGAACACAAAACATCAGCAAGCTTTGTTCTGCATATGGTAGCTTTGAAGACTCTAGCAGTATCATTCATTATACATTATACATATACATTCTCAGATAAGGACGTTTGAGAGAAAATATTGAGGATGTTCAAGGGACTCAAAGAAACTATGGAATGAACAGCCAATAAGATTCAAACTAAAATGAGAAAAAAAAATGGAAAATTTTAAGGATAAATGACAAAACTGAAAAATTTATTGGACAAATGAAAAACTCACTTGAAGGCCTAACCAGCAGAGTAACAGCTGCTGAGGACAAAATCAGTGATGTTAAAGAAGAGCTGCATCATAACTCCAGATAAAGACAGAAAATCAATTTTAGAGGAACAACAGAAGAATTATTGCATCCTAAAGTTTCATGAAGAAAATCCCTAAGAAGAAGCAACAGCCAATAGCATTGCTCAGAAGTTCCCAGAACTGGAGAGCACATGTACCATATCCTAAATATCCAGATGGTACCAGCTAAAAAAAGATGCAAATAAAAAATACACTAAGACACAGTCTAACAATAATAATAAATGCATTAGATTGAGATAAATTACTGAGAGAAACAAGGTCAAAGAAAGAAACCCTAGACAAAAGAGCATGCGTAAAATATACAGCACTTTTGCCAGACACCCTTGAGGCCTGATGGTAATGATGGGATGTAGTGAAAACCACAATGAAATGAGCACCTCACCTAGAGTATACCCAACCAGAATCTCATTCTGATTTGAAGCAAAGATACATGGCTTTACAGATTAACAACAGCTCAGGAACTTTAAATATAGACTCAAAACCTTTAAAAGAAGGGGGAGTATTTTAAGACATGACAAACCCCACAAAAATACCAAACTTCTACCAAAAGAAAAAAAGCATGGCACAAAATTCCATAATAATCATTTCTCTCAATGCCAATGTAGTAAATATACTGATTAAAAGACACATAGTTGTCAAGTGGATAAGAAAATTGAATCCAACATCCTGCTGCCTTCAAGAGACACATTTGAATACTCAAAGCAAACAGACTCTAAGTCAAAGGTTGAAAGACATTATACAAGCAAACAAACCCTCAGAAAGGTTAGGGTGGCCATATTAATACAATGACTAAAATTATTCCTGAACTTGGATATAGGGCATATAACCAGTTTTGTGGATTTAATTTCAAATTCTGTGTTCCTGTGTTGTTCACATTTTAAAGTACTCCTATGTGTGTTCATCACCTAAAACACTAGGATGAGAATTTCTTCAGGTCAAGGAAAATTGTTTTGTATATATATGCTTAAAAAACATTTTATAGTTGGGTTATTTATTTCATGCAGGTATTTGGCCAGAAGTTCATTTATTTAAATACCAAATTAGGCACTGAGCTTAATTATAGAAACTTCAGTGATGCCATTAAGTGCAAATCCAATACTTTTAGAGATATAATTTTCAGTAATGAATCACAATCATACTATTCTTTTTTTTTATTTTTTTTTATTTTTTTTGTGGACTTTATAAAATTGAAAGAATATTTTCTATTATATATTATGACAATTTCTTTTTTTTTCCAGTTAATCCTAAATTGTAGTGCATCTTTTATACTTTTTCTTTTTTTTTTTTAACACCACCCATCACCAGTGCAACATTCCCATCACCAATGTCCCAAGTCTCCCTCCTCCCCACCCGACCCCCGCCTGTACTCTAAACAGGTTCTCAATTTCCCTCATACATTCTCATTATTAGGACAGTTCAAAATGTAGTTATTTATCCAACTAAACTCATCACTCTTTGTGGTGAGCTTCCTGAGGTGAGCTGGAACTTCCAGCTCTTTTCTCTTTTGTGTCTGAAAGTTATTATTGCAAGAATGTCTTTCATTTTTCTTAAAACCCATAAATGTGTGAGACCATTCTGCGTTTTTCTCTCTCTCTCTGACTTATTTCACTCAGCATAATAGATTCCGTGTACATCCATGTATAGGAAAATTTCATGACTTCATCTCTCCTGACAGCTGCATAATATTCCATTGTGTATATGTACCGCAGTTTCTTTAGCCATTCGTCTGTTGAAGGGCATCTTGGTTGTTTCCAGAGTCTTGCTATGGTAAATAGTGCTGCAATGAATATAGGTGTAAGGAAGGGGTTTTTGTATTGTATTTTTGTGTTCCTAGGGTATATTCCTAGGAGTGGTATAGCTGGATCGTATGGGAGCTCGATTTCCAGTTTTTGGAGGAATCTCCATATCGCTTTCCATAAAGGTTGAACTAGACGGCATTCCCACCAGCAGTGGATAAGAGTTCCTTTCTCCCCACATCCCCGCCAACACTGTTTATTCTCATTCTTTGTGATGTGTGCCATTCTCTGTGGTGTGAGGTGGTATCTCATCGTTGTTTTGATTTGCATCTCCCTGATGATTAGTGATGTGGAGCATTTCTTCATGTGTCTTTTGGCCATTTGTATTTCTTCTTTGTCAAAGTGTCTGTTCATTTCTTCTCCCCATTTTTTGATGGGATTAGATGTTTTTTTCTTGTAAAGTTCTGTCAGTGCCTTGTATATTTTGGAGATTAGCCCCTTATCTGATGGGTATTGGGTGAATAGTTTCTCCCACTCAGTGGGTGGCTCTTGTATCTTGGGCACTATTTCCTTTGAGGTGCAGAAGCTTCTCAGCTTAATATATTCCCATCTGTTAATTTCTGCTTTCACTTGCTTGGAGAGTGCAGTTTCTTCCTTGAAGATGCCTTTAGCCTCAATGTCCTGGAGTGTTTTACCTACGTATTGTTCTATATATCTTATGGTTTTGGGGCTGATATCGAGGTCTTTAATCCATTTGGATTTTACCTTCGTACATGATGTTAGCTGGGGGTCTAAGTTCAATTTTTTGCAAGTGGCTACCCAGTTTTGCCAACACCACTTGTTGAAGAGGCTTTCTTTGTTCCATTTAGGATTTTTTGCTCCTTTATCAAAAATTAGATGACAATCATACTATTCTAAAATTATTTAGATATGGTAATTTTCTAAGATAAATAAATAAGTCACAGTTGGAAACAGAGATATGACAATAAAAACTATTTTTATTATTATATTTTTTCCATATTAGGTTCACACTCAGTCATGCTCATCTTTTTTTTTTTAATAATTTCTTTATTTAAGCACTCTGGTTACAGAAAAGTTTGTATTTAGGTTTCAGTCATCAAATTTATACCACTATTCACCAGTGTAACCTTCCTGCCACTGATGTTCCATATTTACCACCCTTATCCCCCTGTCTGTCTTTGGGATGGGTATATCACCTCTCTATCACTATCATTGTCAGGATTGTTATCACTGCAGTTAGTGCTCTCACAACTCATTCAGGGGTTACTCCTGGCTTTGTGCTCAGAAATTGCTGCTGGCTTGGGGGACCATATAGGAAGGCAGGGAATTGAACCGAGGTCCTTCCTGGGCTAGGGTGGGCAAAGAAGATGCCTTACTGCTTGTGTCACCACTCCAACCCTTCTCACAACTCTTTATGGCAAGCTTCATGTCATGGGCTGGCCTTTCCATCTCTCATCTCTATTATCTCAAGATATTGTTACTATACTCTCCAGTATTTTATTTTATTATTACTATACTCTCCAGTATTTTTCTGTCTTGCTGACGCTAAACTAGGACAGACTGCAGTTCGATCCCCAGTGTCCCATTTGGTCCCCCTAGCCAGGAGCGATTTCTGAGCACATGGCCTGGAGTAACCCCTGAGCATCACCGGGTGTGGCCCAAAACAAAACAAAACAATAAAATCAATGGCCTTATTATACACAAATAATGATAGAGAAGAAATAGATATTAATAAAAAAAATCCCAATTACCACAGAAACTCAAATACCTTGGAGTCAACTTAACTAAAGAGGTGAAGTACCTATGAAAGAAAACTACAAAACACTAGTTTAAGAAATAAAAGAGAGGGGCCGGCAAGGTGGCGCTAGAGGTAAGGTGCCTGCCTTGAAAGAGCTAGCCAAGGAAGGACTGTGGTTCCATCACCCGGCGTCCCATATGGTCCCCCCAAGCCAGGGGCAATTTCCGAGCTCTTAGCCAGGAATAACTCCTGAGCATCAAATGGGTGTGGTCCGAAAAAAAAAATAAAGGAAATGTAAGAGAATACATAGAAATGGAGACATATAATCTGCTCATTGATTGAGAGGATTAACATCATTAACATGGCAATACTCCTCAAAGCATTGTATAGATTCAATGCAATCCCTCTAAAAATACCCATGACATTCTTCAAAGAATTGGATCAAACACTCTGAAATTCATTTAGAACATAAGCACCCACAAATTACTAAACAAAACTTGATAAAAAAGATGGGAGGCATCAATTTTCTCAACTTTAAATTGTCCTACAAAGTAATAGCCATTAGATTGAGTACTCAGAAAATGAACCCCAAGAAACAGAATCAATTAATCTTTAAAAGGGGGCAAGAAATGCAAAATGAAGCAAGAAAAGCCTCTCTAACCAATGATGTAGGGAAAACTGTTTAGCCATATGCCAAAAAAAAAAAAAAAAAAAAGAAAAGAAAAGAAACTCAGACCTTTATCTAACACCATTTACAAAGGTCAAATCATAATGAATTAAAGGACTTGATATCAGACCTATGAGATCTATAGGCAAAACACTCCATGACATTGAGACTAAAGGCATCTTTAATGGGGGAACACCACCTTCCAAGCAAGTGGAAGCAGAGATAAACAAATGAGATTACATTAAACTGAGAAGATTCTGCACTTCAAAGGCAACAGACAAGGATACAAAAGTCACCCCGGGTTACCCAGGAAATGGAGAAACCATTCAACATGTCTTTGTTCTGACTCATCACTCACTAGCATGATTTACAGAACTCAGGAATCATGTACAGTGCAGGGCATTAAATACAGGTTAGCAGGTAAAAGATCTTATTTGCTGCATTATCTCTCAGTACCAGAAACAGCTTTTAAATGTAATTACTATATTATTCAATATACACAAAATATGTTGTTAATTATATTTTAGTTAACTGTTCCTAAAAGTTTCAATAACTTCCCCAAATCTGTGTTGCAGCTGTGATTTTTAGTCCTGGAGTTGAGGGTGCACAAAAGCTTTGTTTTAGGGTTTACTCCTAGCTATGTGCTCAGGGTAACTCCTGGGGAGAGGCGATGAAGTAGCAAAAGGAGAAACAAATACTGGAATCAAATCAATGTAAGCATGAAAAGGCAAGTGGATTACACACTGGACTTCTCTCTGACCCTAAAGATGAGTTTTGATCTAACATTTTCTGATTCCAAATTCTGTATATTTCCTCAAACCCACAATAATATATTATTTACTTCTAATACAAACAAAAAACATCACTAAAAAGCACATATTCCATATTTTGTTTTTCTTTACAAGATTACTTTCTTATTAACTGTCCATGCTACAAGGAAATGTGTCATTTGATATGCTTTATTTTATAATCTTCGAGTGCATGAAGATTACTGGTAAGTTTTTAGTATTTGGTACCTGCATTTTGTATTAGTAGGAAAAAATAATGTACTATTGTGATAACAAACATTTCAAAAATGTAGCATGTGAATCATATGTATATGATAATATATAAATATTTAATAGAGTTTTAAAATATAAGCATAATAAGGGATTTAAAGGAATAAGAGTTTTCTACTTTTTTTTTTTTTTTTTTGGTTTTTGGGCCACACCCGGTGACGCTCAGGGGTTACTCCTGGCTATGCGCTCAGAAGTCGCTCCTGGCTTGGGGGACCATATGGGACGCCGGGGGATCGAACCGCGGTCCGTCTCCTAGGCTAGCGCAGGTAAGGCAGGCACCTTACCTCGAGCGCCACCGCCCGGCCCCGAGTTTTCTACTTTTTAATGATTATCTAACTTCCTGTATCTCCAGAAAGAAAACCATTTAATTTTTTTATAGAAAACATTTCTGAAAACAATTATTCTTAAAGTATGTTCTAATTTTTTAAAAATTACATATGTATCAACTATGTACATTTTAGATTGTAAGATACTATATATATTATATACACTTGAAAGCATATGTTTTGTTTTATTCTAAATTAAAATGTAAAAGAAGGCTAGACAGATGGAAATAGCATAAGGACAGAGAAAAGAATATTTTTTCTTTCCACTGATTAAAACATAATTAATACATTTCTATATACTAATGAATATTTTTATTTGAGAATATTCATACTAAAATCAATTTAACATATTCTGATGTAAGACAGTCAACTTCATTTTTCTCTCTCTCCATGCCTTGATTCATAATCTCAGTCAGAAGCATAAGGTAAGAACACTTTCTATTCACTATCCACTTTAATGGAGAAGTGGCATGTTGCTTGTCCTATGTTCTCAGAGTAATAGATCATTTCACCAGAAATCCACTTCAAAAATTTACCATTATGATACATATACACAGTGGAATACTCTTGCTGTTTTCTGGAATCTTCACTTAACTAAATTGTACTATAACAAAAAAAAAGTTAGATGTACAAGGACAAAAGTGGATTACTTCACTCATCAGTAGTATACATAGAAAGAAAAACAAAGGACTATACAGTATCCTTGGTCTTGGATTAAATGACTGACTATCAAGCAGAGATGAGAATAGGGAAGGGAAGAGATGGACTAGAAGTCATAAGAGCATTGGCATAGGATCTTGAACAGTTTGAAGGTGTTGAAATGCAGTAACTTTTATATTGACACCATAATACCATAAATACCATATTTGCCCATGAAAAACTTCCTAAAATTCGGGAGTCATGTTATATGCTGGTATACGGCATGCTGAAACTTGTTCCAGCTTCAGGGATGAGTGATCCACACCCCTCTTACTTTTAAGACATTTAGAAAGTTTTTCATGGGTTGAAGGGTCATCTTATATGCTGGCAAATATGGTATGTATAAACTTTATTATATACATATGGCCTGTACTGCAAAAATAGTTATACATAAATGTTAAAATAAAATAAAAATGTCTTGCTCATCTAACTGGTAATGAAAATAAAAAAGCTACACAGGAGACATCATATGATTATACTCATGTATAAATTTTGCTATCAAGACCAGATCCAATATATTTGAAACTGGTAGAAGGAAGCAGTCAGCAGTGATTTAAATTAAGAAAACTTTTTACGATTGCTTCTGGGTATAACACAATGGATTTTTTCTAATGAAGTCTATTATTATTGTGTGTGTTTAGCCACAAACTACATTCTTATTCATAAAATTTATTGTCTAGGGAATACAGTTGTTGACAGAGAATTAGACTAGATAGCATCAAGGACTTCATTCTGGGATTTGTGATATCAGAAAATCAGAGTTAAATAAAGAACATAAAAGTATAAAAAAACAATTCTTCAGTAGAACTAAAAATATAAATTATTTTTTAAAACATTAGAACAATACTGTCCACTGGCAAGAATTTTTAAAAATGTGTTTAAATTAGGAATCTCAAAGCACACACATTATCTATGCTAGTGTTCAGGATTATATTTTATTTTAACTTAATTAGTTATTACTTGTTTTTGTGGCCATACCCAGTGTTACTCAAAATTTTTTACTAGATCTCTATTCAGAGAGCATTTCTGGTAATGTTTGCAATACTAAATGAGGTGCTAGGAATTAAAAGTAGTAAGCCACATATACAGCAAGTGGCCTACCTCTTTACATCACTTTAGCTCTATGAATTTTATATTTAAAGTTTTTTAAATGTTGATATTTGCAACTTGGTGAGAGTGAAGCTTAATATATTTTTAACTTTATTCAAAGAAAATACATCATATCTTTGACATAGTTGACCATAATATATTTGTTTTCAGATACATCAGAGAAAATGTATTTAAAAAGTAATAGAAAAATTTAAAAGGAAAAAGGAAGAAAAGAAAAGCACTGAGGAGAGAGTAAATGAATATTCAAAGGGTCTATAGTTAATCCCATGACAATATACTTCAAGGGTGGAGAAACCCTATATCTCTTAGGCCAAGGGAATTCTCTGTCTAATGGTCTAATGTACCCAATATTTTCTGTGCCTATGTAGAAAGAAAAAGCACAAAATAATATTTGTGTATTTATTTATCCTTTTTTTTTACTTCTTTGTTTTGGTGTGGATATTGAAGTTGCTGTCTCCAATTTTCTTTCTTTTTTTCTCTCCTTTCTTTTTGCGCCCTGTCATGTTTTTTATTTCAAGACCATGGCTATTATATGGTGCTTATCTTTATTGCTGTACTGCTCACTGGATCGTTTATTTGATATTTCTTTTTGTATTGTTGTGGTGTTCCACTTTCTTTTTCCTTTTCATCTCTCAAACCGAGGATGAGAGCCTCTAGAGGACTAGGTCCATTTTTGGCTTATTTGATTTTTACCCCACCTCTCAGATAGAGGGGGAAGTGATGGAGGGTACCAAGACCAGGCAGTTGTATGATCACTAAGTAGTAAGCTAGTCACAGAGGGGACCACTCATTCTAGCAGACCGGGGGGTGAGGGTGGGGGAAACAAGATGGGAATGGGGGTGGAGGAAGGACAAATTTGGTGATGGGAATTCTCCAGATTCAATGTTAATATGTACCTAAAATATTACAGTGAAAGATATGTAAGCCACTATGATTAAAATAAAACTTATATTTAAAAAAGAAGAGGAAGAAAAGAAAGTTTTTTATTTTTAATTGTATTTTTGTCTCCCTAGGGTATATCCCTAGGAGTGGTATAGCTGGATCATATGGGAGCTCAATTTCCAGTTTTTTTGAGGAATCTCCATATCGTTTTCCATAAAGGTTGGACAAGACAGCATTCCCACCAGCAGTGAATAAGAGTTCCTTTCAGCAGTTAAAATGGGAGGGGGCCAAGGAGGAGAGCCTACAATCCAGGCTTAATCCACAGCTCCCAGCTTCCCCTGCCTGATCTGGCTTAATAAACCGCCTAAGCTGCTTGCTCTGCCTTCTCTCTGTCGCTCTGCATGAAATATAACTGTTCTGACCTTCAGCTGTTGGTCTCCTTTAGGCACTCATTCTCACTCCCCATCCACCCCAAACTTCAAGAGATGCATTGCATTAAAAAGCAACTTTTTTACTTCTAAAAAAAAAAAGAGTTCCTTTCACTCCACATGCCTGCCAGCACTGCTTGTTCTCATTGTGATGTGCGCCAATCTCTGTGAAGTGAGATTGTACCTCATAGTTGTTTTAACTTGTATCTCCCTGATGATTGGTGATACGGAGCATTTTTTCATGTGTTTTTTGGCTATTTGTATTTCTTCTTTGACAAAGTAAAAAAGAAAAAAAAAGAAAAGATTTTTTAAAGAAAAGTGAAAAAAAGTAAGACAGCAAGCACTGTTGTGAAAACTTTTGATCCAATTAAGTCATTAATACAAAGGCAGAAGGTTGAGTAAGATCTTGTTATTAGCTGTACATCCTGTTAAATTTGTTTACTTCTATAGGCATGATAACCACAAATAAATGAAGTTTTTCAGAAAATCAAAGCCCTATTACTGGTACTGTGGTTTTTAGGGACACGGTTACAGCTGCCAGGCTTCTCAGAAGAAAGGAGATACAGGTGGAGGCTGCCCACACTCTCTAAACTCTTGGTGATGTCAGCTCTAATACTAGCATACCTGAAACTTGGTCATATTGGTGTCCCCTAAGTGAATCATACCGACCTGATGAGGCAGGGCCTTTGGCTAACTGGTGTTTCTGGGAGATGTTTATAGTAGGCAGGGCTTTGGTAGGTGGGAACTTGGCCTACTTTCTCCTCCTTTCTGATACATGGCTGGTGTAGCTCTTGTTAGAAATTTTGATAAACTTAGTCGACTTAAATAATAAATAATTTTTCTTTTTAGTTTTTACTTCTTTTTTACTTGTTTGGCATTTGTCAATAAAGATGGTAAGTCTGTGTCTTTTTTCCAATTACTCAGAATTTATGACTGTTTTACAACTAAAGTCTGTTAAAATCAATATTTATTAATTTGAGTTGTTTAGGAAAGACCATGATACATAAACCATGTGCATTAAGTGAACTGCTGCAAACTACCAGTTAAAAGTAGAGATCCACATAAAGAGAAAGAGCAATATTAATAGATAGGTTCTGTAGTAAGAACTTCTTTCCTTAAGATCTTCATAAAAACAAAAGCTTATCAAATTCCAAATTTGTGAGCAATTTAATCTACCACTATTAATTTAAGCCACTGTTTTTAGTGTTTTGTACACAGAAACAAGTAAAACACACAAATAGCCAATCATAATATAAGTCATATGATATCATGTCTTAAAATGTTTAAAAATTAGTGAATTGAAAAAATATTTTTACTTTCTTAAATTTAAGTACAATTTTCCTTTAGATTATAGGAGAAAGTTCATATCTGATGAATTAATAAAATTACATTTATGTATTAAATATAATACTCATCACCTTTTACTGTTTATTTATATATGTTCATTTATATACACATAAATTTAAAATGTTTTTTACTCATAGAAAATACTTTATTATGATAAGATAAATTAAGCCATGCAGTGTTGAGGAATATAAGTAACTTACCTGATAAGACTTTAGGATGAATGACAATCAAAGCTAATAAATGACAAGAGAATCAAGAGTGAGTCAGTGCTTAGGAGAGTGGTGAATCATGGACTGATTAGTCCTGAGACTAAGGAATATATTGGGGTCCCTTGAAAGGTGGGTGCACAGAGTTGGCTGTAGGACAGAGTCCAAAGATTCAAGTTGGGTTCAAGTTCTGTCCCGTTTATTCAAAGCAAAAGGTAAAATACTATTATTCAATTTCTTGACAAGACATAATTTTTAGACAAAACTAATTTATCAAAAAGGCACAGGAGCAAATTTTTCTAAGTATATTCTGACACAGGGCAGTTTCATTCTGAAGCCACTTTTGCTATCTGAGGTTTGGTAGCTAGCAAGAACAGTTTCCCAGAGACTGGTTTTATTTTGGCCTTATTCTAGTTCATGCATTCTAAACTGGAGCCTGAAATGTTAACTCTTGCTATGACTGCTCTTAGGCTAACAACAAAGCTAGATTTGAGAGTAAGTAATTATTCTGAAAGACTAAAAAAAGAATACTTGAATTTATAAAAAAATATTCCTCATGGGGCCGGAGAGATAGCATGGAGGTAAGGCGTTTGCCTTTCATGCAGAAGGTCATCGGTTCGAATCCCGGCGTCCCATATGGTCTCCCGTGCCTGCCAGGAGCAATTTCTGAGCATGGAGCCAGGAATAACCCCTGAGCACTGCCGGGTGTGACCCAAAAACCACAAAAAAAAAAAAAATATTCCTCATAAGGTGTATTTATAAATCTGAGTAATCTTTAAGAGAGGCTTTGAGAAAAGTGAATAATAATTACTAGATAAAGAATATTTGAAACCATGCAAATGTTAAATCTTATTATCTTTAAAATGTCAGCTGAAGTAATGTCTCAATAATATTTATGCTACATCTCCTTTTTTTCTGAATGCCTCATGGAGAGGTAACCAATATTTTTTAGGGCCCTAATGCCTGTGAGTAAAGGTTATTCTCCACGCCTTCTTTCTTACAGGTGCTACTTTTCATATGCCCACTCTGCAAGTACAATCAGTTCTGAAAAGATCTTTGAATAATACAAATATCATTGAAAAGACCCTCCTTTAGGTAGCTAGGGCCTTTTCAAACTTGATGTCTTCCTAGTTCTCAGGGTCTGTTTACCTGGGAAATAATGTAGCCGTGAACATTTAATTATACAGCCAGTTCTAGACAGTTCCTAGGAAAGGAAACGGAATACCAAAGATTTGAATAACATTCAAATAGATCTTTAAAATCAGTCTTTATGGATGTGACTTTCTGTACTGACTCCAAGCCGAAATCACAAACACTTTATATATATACAATATATATTATATATACTATATATATATTATATATATAGTATATATAATATATATATTGTATATATATACATATATATGGATATATATATGTATATATATGTATGTATATATATACATATATATATATACAATATATATTATATATATTATATATATAATATATATATATATTATATATACTATATACAATATATATATTGTATATAGCCCCTGTCATGTATTGCCTCTCCCCTACCCCTGTATTTCCTCTAACCCCTCATTTTTCAATCCTGATCCATTATCTTCCCCTAATTTAACCCTCTTTACCCTCAGTTCCTAACTCGGTAGGTACCAAGATTGACCTTCTGCCCCAACAGACCACCTTCCAGCTCCTCAGTGAAAGACACCCTCTGGGTCCCCATTCTCATGCATTGGCAAAGAACTACAACCAGCATGCCTGCTGATTCATGCTTGATGGCCCCTCTCACCCCCCACCAAATTGTGGACTGTTGGCCAATACAGGAATCGTCCTCAGCAAAACTCCCAGCTCAAAGACACTATATGGTCTCGTAATGCAGCAAAGCATCTCTCAAACTCAATTCCAAGGCCTGTGAATCGAAAAGTACCTTGGCTTTTACTCCCCACAAGAATATATCTAAAGACTTAATTGGGAGTCTTATATTGCCTATGGAAGCTCAATACCTGTATAACAAAACATCTTAAGATGTGTATTCCTAAATATACAAGTAGCCTCCTCCACCACTTGTTTTATTCGAATACTTTTTTTTTTAAACTCAGTTTTATTTATTTGTTCTATTTTAATATATACATTTTTTCTCTATCCTTACCATTTTTGGTGCTGCTTGGTACAAAAAACCTTGACTGGGATAAAAGCTCAGAACAAAACCAGACAACAGAGACTGTGTGTGCAGCCTGTCATCTTTACCCAGAATAGCACCAGCAACACAGTATTACACCATACATTTTTGTATGGGCAAAGTAAAAAAGGGGGAAACCATAGACACAGAAACAAGATCTTATCTTCTAGGGATAAGAACTCACTTTTTATAGCAGAAGGGTGCCTCCCATCCTGAACATGTGTCATGTGGATACACCCAGTCCCCAGGAGATTGGATAGTGTCAGTCCAATCCCAAACCCCAGATCCCCAAAGTAGAAATGATACAGCTCCGGGCAACACCACTAGGAACTAAGCTCCATTGGGAGATTTATAACACTTACTCTGGCATCAATTTGTGCCAGTTTTGATATGACAATGAGGAAAGGAAAATTTGACCTAAGACCAGGCTGTCCTATCACATCACCTAACACTAAATGGAAATCAGAAAAGATATCATCCTTGAACTGTGAAAAATAAGAGCACCAACAACAGAAAACTGACCTTGACAACCGTGACTGAACAGAGCCTACCTTGGGACTAATAAGGAAAACCCTACTCTAGGCTGTAGTCCAGGACACATAAAAACAACAACAACAACAAGATGTCTTATTGCAGAGGTGCAACTTGGACAACAGAGACTGAGCAGAACCTTTGGGTCCATAATATCCTATGCTTCGGTTTAGGGACTGAACGAAAACAGGGAGCAAGTGTTACAGAAGACTGAACACCACAACAACAATAGATAGGAACCTCTAGAACCTAGAGACTCTATCCTAGACCCTGACCTATAACCTGCGCAAATACCAAGATCGCTAGCTACAGTGGCTTGATTTTCTCACACACAACTGAGAGGAAACATTCCTGGAATCACGAAAAAGCCTTTGGGATGGGGTAATGAGTATATATGGAGCCTGGGTTTGATTCCATGATGGTATGCTTCAAGGATGGAGAAACCCTGAATCTCTTAGGCTGCGGGAATTCCCTTTCTTCCCCAATGCTTACTGTGCCTATAAAAAAAAAAAAAAAAAAAAAAGTGGAGGGAATGCCAAACCCTACAACTCCAGCACCCATACTTTTTCTTGTTTTGTTTTGATTTGTTAGTTTTTACTTTATTTGCCTTCTCTTTTTTTCTTCCACATTTCTCATTCTTTTTTACTCTTGTGGTTATTATTTAGAGATTTATTTTTATTTTTATTTGCCGGGTCCATTTTTTTCTTTTTTTTTTTTCCATTTTTCTTTCTTTTTTTTTTCTCTCTCTTCTTTCTTTTTTTGGTAGTTGTCACCAATTTTTTTCTCTCCCCTTTTTCTTATTCTTTTTATCTCCAATGATGGTGGAATAGATGCTCAATCTACAACAAGCTGTAAAGTGGACACCAGTTGCACTAGCATACTGGGGGGTTGAAGAGGGAGATATGGGATACATACTGGGAACAGGGGCGGAGGGAGGACAGCACTGGTGGTAGGAATGCCCCTCATTAATTGTCACTATGTACCATAAATGATGCAGTGAAAGATTTATAATGCACTTTGGTCACAATAAAAATTAAAAAAAAAAGACAAAAAAATATACAGTCAGTTGAATAAAAATTCTCAGGGACAGGTGCTATTAGTTCAGCAGTTAGAGTGTGTAGGTGTACCTATCTGAGACCCTGGATTTAGGTGTAGCTACCTGAGACCCACCCATTTCTGGGAGGGGTCTTGGGAACCAGATATTAGGTGTGACCTTACCTGCAAGACCCTGCCCATTCCTGGGAGGGGTCTTGGAATAGGTAGATAAACCTTTGAGCGAGGGGATTAGGGTCTGTCTGCCCTGCTGCGCTCTCTGGCTTTTGGGTGCTGGCCTCTTTTGGTCTTTGACCAGGATGGAGGTCAAAGGAAGATGGCTGAAAGGAGTTAAGATGCAGGGTAGCTAAGAATGGCTAAATACTTGAAAGTTTATGAGATAGGCCACACACATGTGGTGGATAGGGATGAATAAAGATGATGCTTCCTGATGCCTGCCTGTGAGTGAGTTTGATTCCGGCGTTCACCTGGGCCTGGGACCCCCCGGCTGGATGGGGGTTTTGGAGCCACGTGGCCTGGGATGGCATCCACTTCCATCCAGCCCCATTATTAATTATTTAATTCAACAAGAGTGCTTATCTTGCATGCAGCTGACCCAGGTTCAATCCTCTATATCCTATATAGTCCCTCAAGATTTTCCAAGAATAATTTCTAAATGCAAAGCCTGGAGTAACACTTAAGCACTATGGGTGTGGCCAAAAAGGAAACATTTTCCTCCAACTGAAGTTATCCAAATAACATATTTTAATGTAGTTCAGACTAACAAAGGTTTATACAATTAAATTCTAATAAACTTCACAAATATTTAATTGTCTAATATGCATGTATATGAAATATCTTGCTATAATGTATTTTATAACTAACATTTTAGAATTTTAGCAAATACATCAGATCCAATAAACATTGTACATTAGTTAAAGTGTTTGCCTTGAGTACAGCTAACCCAAGTCAATTCTGGCATCCCAGAAGGATTCCAGAGTAATGCCAGAAGTGATCTGGGGTTACTCCTGGCTCTGAGCTCAGAAATCGCTCCTGGCTTGGGGGACCATATGAGGGGATCAAACTGCAGTCCCTCCTAATTTAGCTACCTGCAAGGCAAATACCCTGCTGCTTGTGCCACTGCTCTGGCCTCAACCAGTAGTAATCTTGGAGTGTAAACCTACAAGTAAGCTATGTTTACAGCTAAATATGTCTACCCCCAATGAAACAATCAAAGAAAAATAGATAAATAAAAGAACACAATGTTTTTGATATTTATAAATTCACAAATATCATTTGGTAAGATCAACACTTTAAGGTTGTAGCTGAAAAGTCATAGCAATATTATTCCTAAACAAGCATTAAATTTTTTAACCACATAATTGTAACAGTTATTATTTTAATAAATATTTTAGATTCCAGGTAAGATTTAGATTAAAATAATATGATGTATAACACACATAAGTATAATATTTAGCATCCTCTATATACAGTTCAAACAAATATATGAATAAAAATTCAACTTTAAATATATGAAAAGAATTTTTAAATATATATAAAATTGTTTGCATTATTAATAAAGGTAAAGTTTAAGCATTCTAAATCAGAACTTTATTCATTTATGAATTTTCTGCCAGAGTATGGTAGCTATGAGTTAAATTATTCATATGCAATTCAATTTTAATATATATTTTTTACATGCTACTAATCAGCTATATTAAGTTCATCATGTGGTTTATGGTTTTCACAAATTTTTTATACTATTGATGTTATTTGGTTCAGATAAAAATATCTAGGTTATTATTAATATTCTTTAAATATTGTGATTTAAATAAAAAATTTAATATATAATAACATATTTAAATATTAACAACTTATGAACTAAATTTCCAGGTCTTGATAAAAGCCATTGTCCCTAATAACTTTTTATTTCATTATAGGAATAAATTGAATCTGTTTTATTAGATGAATAGATTATTTATGATAGTAAATACAAGGTAATAAATATGTAAAATGTCAAAGTTTAAAATCCACAATCAGTGTTAATTACCCATTCCCTTGTGATTATTAGAATTTAAAAAAGGAAATAAAAAATGAGCTGTATTACATGACAGCTTGATAATATAATTTGTACAGTATCATAGTATAAGAGTGCCTCCAAGTGGCATTTGTCAAAATCCCATATCAAAAATTAAATACAAGATATAAAAGTTAAATTTTAGTATAATTCGAACCTAACTACTCATTACCTCTCCTTTCTATCTGCTTACTTTTATTATACTGTGTTATTCAGTTTATTGTAAATTCATGACATCTAGTAATCACATTTAATTCCCATTTTTTACCAGCATTTTTGATTATCTTTAAGATATATAGCAAAATGTTGTAATATTTCATGACTCTTACTTAACTTTACTCAATGTGTTGTGGAATATGTTAAAATTAAACTACATCCTTTTTTAAATATAGTTTCAGTATGTATTCTAAAATTTGTTTGTATTTTGCTGATCTTATACATTAAAAGGAACAGAAGACTTTTTTTTATAAAAATCCAGTAGTGTGGATTTTGTAGTCCTGTAATTTTATCACTTTCCTTTTACAAATGATTATAAGAGTTTAACAAATGTTCTGTAGGTTGTCCTGGTAACTGACTTAAATAATGGAATGTCTCTAAAGACTTGCAATTCAGTATTCTTTCACAATTTATTTGCTGTGATTCCAAAAATAGAGCTCTTCCCATGCCTTAAAAAAACACATTTTTAGTAGATGGTCTTCATAAAACTCAACCAAACTGTAGAATAACTGAATAAATTTTTCAAGTTGCCTTAGGCCAAGAACTCAAGAACTGACAAACTGATAAATCCTAAATAGACTTTTTAAAAAATTAATGAATCTGTAGTGTTTGGGAATTATCCAAGTTTTATGTCAAATAAATGTTTAAATTGGTAGAGCAGAAATAATTCTTGGTTAATAATAAGAAAATCAAACTTACAACAAATTAGGAATAAGTGTGTTCATTCTCAGAGAGTTATCTTTGTAGTAAACTCTTCTTTTAGACTAATTTTAATTTCAAATAAAATTATTTTCTTATGTATCATATGTATATGTATTCTGAAGTTTATTTTATTGTCCATTTTACTCTAATTTTTACACATAGGAAGGCATTCTTCTCTTTACCAAAAAGTGTTTTGGCATTAGTATCTTTCCTATTGTTCCTTTTCTATCTCTTAATTGCTTACTATGACTATTTTTCTTTCTTGCACTTCATCTATATTTTTTTTTTCTGAAAAAGTGATGGGTCACATTTTATTTATTAAAACATTTTTCTGTAATTCTGGTCTGCAACTTTCAACATCAAACAAAAAAAAATAAAAAAGTATAATCCCAACACTGTATTGTCTAGATACTGCTATTTTAACAAGTCTGGGTTATTCTTGAGTGGAACCAGATTGAATCAATTTGCAACCCAAATCAATTTTAAACATACAATCTACCTTTTTGGGATCTTAAAGAAGGATTCACCAAGTTCTTTTTAAACAAAGGTCATACATTCTTAACAAACTTGGGTAGGTAAGGAAACATAAGAAATCAAACCATATTTCCACATGTACAAAATTTCTGGGCTTGGGCCGGCAGGGTGGCGCTAGATTTAAGGTGTCTGCCTTGCCAGCGCTAGCCTAAGAGGGTCCGCAGTTTGATCCCCCAGCATCCCATATGATCCCCCAAGCCAGGAGTGACTTCTGTGCACATAGGCAGGAGTAACCCCTGAGCGTTACAGGGTGTGGCCCAAAAACAAAACAAAAAAAATATTTCTGGGCTTACACATTAAAAAAATTATTTGTAGCAAGAATTGCTATCAAATGCCACTCCTTGGGCCAAAGACCATTGTGATGTTAGCGGAAAAATTTGTCCCTCATGTAGTACACTTGAGAGTTCATTGATCAGCCTTTATCTATATTTTTAAATACATTACCTTGTACCAATAAAAACAATTAAATTCTATCTTTGCTGAGCTATAAGTGATCACATACATGAGATATTATATGCATTAAAGTTTTGGTAAATTTTAATTATTCATATATAGTATGACTGGGGAGCTTTTAAAACTTTTGAGTGGCATATTGGACCAATAAAAGTGTTTAATAAAAGAAGAACAAAATATAACTTAAAATTTACTAATCCTAATTTAAAAGCTCACTGTAAAGGCTGAGCTAAACCTCTCTACATATCTTCCATTAATTTCCTCAGCCATATCCCGTTTGAAAATTTATGTATATTTTAACTTTCATAGAAAGACTATTCATTTATTATGATTTTAAGTAATATTCTTTGATTTTCTTAGTTTTGGTTTTAATGTTAAGCTTAGCTAATTTAAGAATTTTATTAGAATTACATGATTTTTACCCCATTTCTCAAGTCATTAATGAGATTTTAAGTAAGACCAGACTGATATTCATGCTTTGGAACCCAGTGAATGTTATATTGTTTACTATCATGCTTTTCTCATTCAACCTAATGTCGAGTTTTTAAATGCTCAAGTCAAGAAAATTTAAATTAGTTTTTCTAAATAAAATTTGTCACTGAATTTTAATGAGACATATCAAAACAGTACTATAATGAATACATATTACAAGTGGTCTTCTACATATCTAATAGTTACTAATGCTTATTTCTTCCACAGATACATATTATTTACTTTTCTCAGGGTGAGTCCTTCAGATATTTTCCTTGGTATTTGTGTTAATTTTGTCAGTGATGTTATATACACATAATTTTTTAATCCCCCCGCCCCAACACACAATTCTTTATGAATTATTTCAATATATTATAGATGAAAAATAATTATATTTTCCTATTTTTGCCACATAAATTCAGATAGGATAGATATGCGAAGCCAAATACATACATGCTGCAAGCATCTTTCGTCTCAACTACTCTAGTGGGGAAAAATTCCTTCAGGAGAGGAAAACGGGTAACATGAGTGGCTGAATATGAAATATGAAATAATGAAACCACACAAAATAAATTGTATGGGGTTACGTGTCTTCAATAGATATGAGACAAATTTACTCTTCCATGTTGGTAATATATAAACAGTTAACCCAGTCTCAGGTATGAAAGGAATTTCCGCGTTGACAAAAGCCAGAGAGTCATAGAAGAAGGGGCACAATGACATCAGGCCCTAAAATATACATATCAAACTAGCCAGTACAGGTGAAAAGAAACCCGCGCTTGGAAGGAGTAAGTAGCATAAGGAGAATGGGGTATAGGTAGTTTAGAAAGGAGGATCTTATGACAAAAAAATGAAACACTTGTTTTGCTACAATTTGGGGGCTGGCCGGATAGCAACTAAAAAGGAAGACAGAAACTGTTTACCACCTAGAAGTTGAAACCAGAAAAGCGGATTTGCAAGTAGCTGGCCCTACGCTTTTGAGATGTAGATTTATTTGGCTAGAGTGGAAACACTTTGTAGACTTTTGGTGCTGAAAATTTCCCTGAGCAAAGTCATTGACTGAGGCCGTATTTTGGCCTGTAATTTTGACAAGGGAGAGAATATGCCAAATAATAAGAAATTGTAATGTCACTATCATATCATGAATTTCAGAAATATTTCCAGTAATCCACGTAGGGGGTATAATTAAAGTCCATCAACGGGCCTGCTGGCTAAAATATTTCTTGCCGATTTATCAGCTCACTGTTCCAGGAAAATTAATAGATACATCTGATGGGCCTGCTTCCCCTAAAATGGAGATGTCTTATGTCACATCATGGCACATACAATTATAAAATCCAAGTTAATAAGTACAATATTTTTATGACATACTTCCAGCATATATACAAGGGATAGGGGCCAGAAAGATTGTACAGATGTAGGTCTTTTGCCTTACATGCAACCGATCTGGGACAGAGGTTAGTTGGAATCCCAGTTGGAACCATTATGGTCCTCAGTGCCTGCCAGGAGTGATTTCTTTTTTTTGTTTGTTTTTTTGTTTTGTTTTGTTTTTGATGCTCAGGGGTTACTCCTGGCTATGTACTCAGAAGTCACTCCTGGCTTGGGGGGACCATCGGGACCCCAGGGGATCGAACTGCGGTCTGTCCTACGCTAGTGCGTGCAAGACAGACACCTTACCTCTAGCGCCACCTTCCCGGCCCCTGGAGTGATTTCTGAGCACAGAGCCAGGAGTAACTCCTGAGCACCAGTGTGTGTGACCGCCCCCCAAAATACACACGAGGGATAAATTGAAAATCATTAAAATATATTTTCTTAGCTTTTGCTAACTGAATGTATCAATATATAGGACATTTTTATAAAGACAAAAGTTTATGTTATAAAATATCTATGTGGTAATTTCTTGTATTAATAGACTAATTTTAAACTAATTGACAATAATATATATTAAACGTTGGTATGTAGAAGTATCCATATTTGGTATTATGGTTTAGATTGGTTGAGAAAATTAAAATGAAAAAAGGGTAACAAGGAATAAATGTATACAAATGAATATAAATGCAAATACCAATAAATTGTCATTTGATGATGGCTTCATAATTGAAAAACCTTTGTGTTTTCTCAATTAAATTAACTTGTTGGATTTAGAGGTCACATCCAAATTAAGCCCACATCCTGAGGACTTATTCCAAATGCTTCCCATGGGGAATCACACCTGGAATGAGTCAGGACACTCAGAATTATGGGTGATTAACCTCCATTCAGCCCCAAGTTAGGCAAATACTCTGCCACTATACTATCTTTTCAGAACCTGTGTGACTATTTTATGAAGTCATATGATAAATAAAATAAAATTCTAAATACAATGAAAATTTGTCACATAAGGAATAAATGATCTTGAAATTAAATGGTCTTTTCCTAGATAGATAACATTTGCTGACCTGTGTTAGTGAACTGCATTTTCGAAAACAATTTAGTTCTTTTGCTTATATGCTTCTAAAATGCCACAATTTGTTTGTAAATTATGAGGAATGGAAATAACTAAAATAGAATTAGTTATAAACTACACAGATGACTTTTACAGTCAATAAGGTATGAAAATAATTTTACTGTATAACCTAAGAAATGATTAAATAGTTGAAAAAAGAAAAAAAGATGGTATTTTCAGCTTATGCATTCTTGCTTGACTTATTTATATTTTAACATCTTTATTGATATAAGAAAGTAAATTCAAAGTACTTCTTGATTTGGTTAACATTTCACACAAAATCATTTTTAAGATCTTTCTTAATTATTTGATTATATCATTGCTGAAATAAAGATGATTATTTTGTAAACCCTTTTTTATAAAGAGCTCATTATCTTTATTGTGATAACTCAGATATGTATGTACCAAAGCTCATCACATTGAAATGCAGTTTATGGTACATAATTACATCTCACAGAGCAATAAAGAAAAGGAGGTAATTTGTAATAAATATATAACATTGGAGTTATTTTACAGCATAATCAAAATATCTGATTACAAATGAAATACTCCAAATCAAAATCATAGTGAAAGATGAAACTTTTTTCAAAAACTTTTAAATTTATCTCCAATATATGAAGATAAGCTATATCTATATAACTGATCTAGAATTAATATAATACACTAAGTCAAAACACCTCATCAAAGACATTTCAGGATCCTTTAATTGCCCTTAATTTCCAAATTCAGCACTCTAAAATGGAAGATACATAATAAATAATTTAATGTTACATTTTTGATGCTATTTTTGGGTTTCCATCGAGTGGTCCTCAGGCCTTACTCCAAGCTCAGTAGGGTGAGACCTACATGGTAAGGAGGATTAAATCATTGTCAGCTATTTACTTGGCAGGTGCCCTAAGCACAATACTATTTCTCTAAAGGCATTAAGTTTCAAAAAAGAATCTGTTAATATAAGTTTTATATTTAAAAAAATGTAAAGGCAGAGCGGTTTAATTTAACAAAATATATTTTTCAGCATATCAGATAAACGGTTGTTATAAAAGATTTACAAAGTACTAAGATTAACCCCCCAAAATCTAAAAACCCAAGTAAAATATGAGGATAGATAATGAAGCCATCTCTAAGAAAGACCAACAGATGGCCAATAGTCACATTTAAGAAAACGCTCATCACCACATATCACACATCATCATGTATGGTCTCACCCTGCTGAGCTTAGAGTAAGGTCTGAGGACCACTGGATGTAACTCCAAAACTAGCATACAAAAAAGGTAACATTAAATTATTATGTGTCTTCCATTTAAGAGTGCTGAATTTGGAAAGTAAGGGCAATTAGTTAAAGGATCCTGATATGACTTTGATGAGGTGTTTGGACTTAGTGTGTTATATTAATTCTAGAAATCAGTTATATAGATATAGCTTGTCATCATATATTGGAGATAAATTTAAAAGTTTTTGAAAAAACAAAAACAAAATACAAAGAAAATTGTGGGAGCAGTATCTATGGGCAGCGATGTGGTGAAAAAAGAACTCTTATTCACAGTTGTTGAAGACAGTGTAAAAATAGTACGGTTGATCCTCAATAAACTTGAAATTGAGCTGCAATATGAAACAGAAATTTCTCTTTTGGGTATTTATCACCAAGACAGATAGCATTCTTTTAAAAGGATATATGCACACTTCTATTCATCACAACACAGTACAATAGCTAAAAGTTGGAATCGACCTAGATGACCAACAATAGATAAATGGGTCATGAAGATGTGGTTACTATATGCAATAGAATACGACATAATTGTAAGGAATGTTGTAACCTTAAAATTTATTGAAAAATGATGGAACTGGAAGATTTCATGTTAAATGACCTGAGCCAGAAGTAGAATAAATACAAGTTTATATAATTTGTATGTGGCATTTACAATAAGTACAGAAACAAATGTAATGGTTTAAATGGGAGATTGTATAGAATGCTCTTGGACCTTCAATATAGTGAATATAGTGAAGAGATGGAAACAACATTAAGTGGAGAAGAAAGTCATATGGAATAACAGGGAACATAGTCAAGGAGACTCTGGTGAGTTGGAAGTATTAAGAAAAGACAGAGCTAAATACTCAAGACATGTCATCAACAACATGAAACCTAGAAAATCAAACTTTAACAACCAAATTTAAAAAGGTGTTTGTTATGCTAGAAGGCATGGACTTTGAGAACATTGATTGAAGGAGGTTGACAATTGTGGTATGATTGGTGCTGAAGCATTGTATGTCTAAAACTAACTATTAATAAAGTTGTAAATCACAATGCTTTAAATAAAGTATTTGGGGGCCGGGCGGTGGCACTGAAGGTAAGGTGCCTGCCTTGCCTGCGCTAGCCTTGGACGGACCGTGGTTCGATCTCCCGGTGTCCCATATGGTCCCCCAAGCCAGGAGCAACTTCCGAGCACATAGCCAGGAGTAACCCCTGAGCGTTACCGGGTGTGGCCCAAAAACCAAAATAAATAAATACATAAATAAATAAATAAATAAATAAATAAATAAATAAATAAATAAAGTATTTGGTAAAATTAAAAAAAGGCAAAAGAATATGGCACACTTGTAGAGAGAAGGTAGTGCTGGAATTATTGTGGATGAAAAGTATAATTGAAGTACAATTAACAATACTGTAAATTCTGCTACTTTAATAAAATGTTTTTGTGTAAAAATGAGTTTGAAAAAGACATTTATTTAAATTATCATTAAAGGACTTGCTAATATAAGTAACCAAAGAAATATTTTTAATTTTTGTTCTTAAATTGTAAGAATAGAAATTATGAGGTGTTGGGAGTTTTTAACATATGCTTTATTAAATGGAATAATGCTAAAATAATGTATAAAACCTCTAAAGATTTTTATAGGTCTATTATTATGTTAAAATATATGATTTTTAGGTCCAGAGTGATAGCACAGTGGTAGGGCATTTGTTTTGAAAGTGGCCAACCCAAGACTGACCCAGGTTTAATAGCCAGCATCCTATATGGTCCCTGAAGCCTGCCAGGAACAATTTTTTGAGCACAGAGCCAGGAGTAATCCCTGAGCGCTGCCAGGTATCGTTATTTACATCAATAAAATGTATGATGCATAATTTTGTCAGCAGAAATACTATGCTGATGATGAAACAGGGTCAGGGAAATCTTTGTATCTTTTATATATTCTCTCTGGGGTTGTATTTAAATAAAGGAAAATTATTTTAATTAGAGCATGGCAGAAAAGGTATCATTAACAATGACAAAGATAGTCAAGATGATTTTTAATAATCAAAATATTAAAAATTTGTACTGGACTTTTAGGTATCGTTCAAAAGATGCCGAAAATAAAGAAATTCATCAAGTATAGTTTTCTATATTAAACATTAAGCTTGCAGAGAGCATAAAAATAAATGATTTTAAGAAGTTGTAAACCTCTTCTGCTCATTATGTTTCAAATATAATTTACATAATTGAAATTAGAGGCATATTTTTATATATTATCTTATTTTACAAATATACTGAGTATCTGAAATATGTAATGGAGTCAGAACCTATAATACAAGGACAATGGTTAAGGTAATGCCCAGTTAGATCTCAGGCATATATATATATATATATATATATATATAATCTTTTTTTTTTTGCATTTCTGGAGGGAACTCTGAGCACTGAGACAGGAGTAAGTCCTGAGTACTGGGTTGTTACTCCAAGCCAATATATTTATGTGTATATAATTTATATATAAATTAATATATGCATATATAAAAATCGAAATATATGGTGAAACATAGAAAAACATTTAAATATAAAGGAACAGGTTTGGTCTTGCTTTTCATGATTATACACCACATAATAGACAGTATACAAGAATAGATACTTCTTATAAAATAGAAGATAATGTAAGAATATGTATGTCCATATGTTTATTTGGTGAGAGAAACAAATTCAAAGGGAAATGATCATAGGTTATTAATTTAAATTTGTGTAAATTTTGGTGAACATATTTTAAATAATTTTAGTTTTTTGGTGTGAAGTTGAGGAAATTAAATTACTTTAAATCTCAATTATATAACACTTGCAATTGTATTTACATTTCTGTCATTTTTAGAAAGCAACAGTTTTATACAAATCACACAAATTTATTTTTATATTCAAGTGTTACAAATTTTAAAATTGTGCATTAACAATTTTAATAATTTTAAAAAGTTAATCAGTTATCAATGTAGTAATATAAAGCCCTATCTATAGAATAAGGAAAAGAGAAAGACAAGTAGAATACAAGTAAAATGCATTTAGATTAATAATATTTAATCTTAATTACAGGGGAAGTAAAAAGTATCAAGATGGTGGGGGGGCGATGTGGTGGTGCAAACAGTAGGGTGTTTCCTTGCACCACTAACCTAGGACAGACCGTGTTTCGATCCCCCTGTTGTCCCATATAGTGAGCGCATAGACAGGAGTAACCCCTGAATCTCACCAGGTGTGGCCGAAAAAACAAACAAACAACCGAACAAAGATGATGGGTCTTGAGCAATAGCTCAGTGGTAGGGCATTTTGCTTGTACTCAGCTGATCCTGGACAGACCTGGTTCTATTCCTGGTATCCCATATTGTCCCCAAGCCAGGAGCAATTTCCCCGCACATAGCCAGGAGTAACCCCTGAGCATCACAGGGTGTGGCCCAAACCAAGCAGACAAAACAAACTTAATAAAAATTATAAATAAATCTCAACTTAATAAAAATAGTTTTCAAAACAATAAACCTTTGATTTATAAAAATTGTCTGGAATGAGAACACCTCTAAGAATAAAGAAAGAGTAAACACTTTATTGTTGCTATTAAGTAAAATACTCATTCATTATCTAATAAAAGTAAATGAGACATTGAGATGAATTTTAAGTTTAGGAAACTATTGCTTATGTAAAAAAGAATTCCTTATGCATTATCAGAATACCTTTAGAATATGATGATATGATTTATTCACAAAATCACAACTAAAATTACAGTACATTGACAGAATGTATGTTCTATTCCTTTTTCATTTTCTCTTTAACTGTCATAAATTTTTCTTTATTCAAATTTATTTTTAGACATTGGAGATAATAGATAATTCAACTGTAAAAGTTAGTATTTATTTTTGTCTTCTTCTAAAGTACAAAGTTCTTCTGCTTAAATGAAATTAACAAGGTTATACAAGATTCCTAGACATCATAAAATTATCAGTGTTCTACAGAACATGCAATGAAAAATAAACCAAACTATTATAATGGTATGTTTACATGAGGACATCAAAACAGATTCTAAGGTATAACCATTCTTAGGAAAATTTATGTAATGGTATATATGCACATTACATGTGTGTATAAAAATTGGTAGAGACTAAGTGTATATCTGCAAATGAAAGCTATCACAAAATTCTGGACAAGAATGTTTTAGACTGTTGCAGAGCAGGTGATGTAATGATACAAGAGCCACCCACTGAATGCGAGAAAATTATCCACCCAATACCATCAGAATAAGTGGCTAATATCCAGAATATACACTATACAATATGCTGACAGAACTTTACAAGAAAAAAAACATTCTAATCCCATCAAAACATGTGGAGAAGAAATGAACACTCTGTCAAAGAAAGAAATATAAAATGGCCAAAAGACACATAAAAGGTATCCCACATCACTAATCATCAGGGAGATGCAAATCAAAACAACTGTGAGGTTCCATCTCACACCACAAATATTGGTGTATGTCACAGATAATGAGAACAAGCAGTGCTGGTCAGGCTGTGGAGAGAAAGGAACTCTTATCTACTGCTGATGGGAATGCTGTCTTGTCCAACCTTTATGGAAAACTATATGGAGATTCCTCAGAAAACTGGAAAGCTCCCATATGATCCAGCTATACCATTCCTCTGGGTTTACCTTAGGAATACAAAAATACAAGACAAAAATCCCTACCTCACACCTATATTCATTGCAGCGCTATTTACAATAGCCAGACTCTGGAAACAACCAAGATGCCCTTCAACAGATGAATGGCTAAAAAACTGTGGTACATATACACAATGGAATATTATTCAGCCATCAGGAGAGATGAAGTCATAAAATTTTCATATACATGGATGTACATGAAATCTATTATGCTGAGTGAAATAAGTCAGAGGCAGATAGACACAGAAAAGTTTCACTTATCTATTGGTTTAAAAAAATAAAATATATTTTTGCAATAATTATCAGAGACAAAAGAGATGAGGGCTGGAAGGTCCAGCTCACGATAGGAAGCTCATCACAAACAATGGTGAGTGAAGTTAGAGAAATAACTACACTGACAACTATCATAACATTGTGAATGAATGAGGGAAGTAGAAAGCCTGTCTTAAATATAGGCAGGGTGGATGGGGAGGAGGGAGATTTGGGACATTCGTGGTGGGAATATTGCACTGGTGAAGCGGGTTATTCTTTTTTTTTTTTTTTTTTTTGGTTTTTGGGCCACACCCTGTGACGCTCAGGGGTTACTCCTGGCTACGCGCTCAGAAGTTGCTCCTGGCTTCTTGGGGGACCATATGGGACTCCGGGGGATCGAACCGCGGTCCGTCCTAGGCTAGCGCAGGCGAGGCAGGCACCTTACCTCCAGCGCCACCGCCCAGCCCCGCGGGTTATTCTTTATATGAGTGAAACCCAACTACAATCATATTTGTGATCAAAGTGTTTAAATAAATATAGTAAAATAAAAAAGAAATTTTAGGAATTGCAAAATTATGGTTGTCAATATATAATTATTTATAGCTACTTATTTTGTGGGGGACAACACCCCGTCACACTCAGGGGTTTCTGTTGACTATGTGCTCAGAAATAGCTCTTGGCTTGGGGAACCATAGGGGATGTCTGGGATCAGACCCAGGTTTGTTCTGTGTCAGCAGCTTGCAAGGCAAATGCCCTACTTTTGTGCTATCACTCTGGCACATATAGCTATTTTTAATACTGGGAAACATAGCAATGTAAATTATTTAACAGAAAAAATCAGTAATTTGAAACACACTAATGTTAATTACTTAGCAGACACTATCAACAATGTACATATATAGTATTAATTAGTATAGCTCCAAGCTATGTAATAGCCTAACTTTTATAAATTGACAATTAGGAAGTTATTTTCTAGGTGCTGGAAAGGAAATAAGTGAAATATTAAAAACTACAGTGCCTTAAAGGGGAGAAATGGAAAAAAAAAGGAAAAAACATGTCATAGAAAGAAGTAGTAAAAGTCTAATGGGTAGAGAGGGAAAACTGGGAATATTGATGAAGAAATTTAGGAGCACTATGCGCCTAAATCTTATAAAAGAGTATTTGTAACTGTAATTCATGGTAATTAAATTTAAAAAATTAAAATTTAACATGAATGTCTTGTAAATCATATACAATAAGTTATAAACAAAAATCCATGTTGATTTTAGAAAGTAATAATAAAAATTATGTTGCTACATCTTCATATGACATTTATTTCTGAGCACTTATCTGCCTCTTTTCAAAGCTTATCTAAATATACCTATTTCAAATTGATTATTTTTTAATCATAATTACCTACTCTTAAGATATTTCCATAATTATTACCAGTTTAGTGTGAATTCAACTGTACTGTGAATTCAATAACAAACATTGAAAACAGTACTGTTAAAAAATCAGATGGGCAATAATAATGACCTCAAAGTTTAGATTTAGATCTCAAGTTTAGATCTCAAAGATATCTAAAGTCTCTTAATGGATAAATTTCTTCCCAGATAATAGAAAGGAATATTATACATAAAAAAGTAATTTGTGGTTGTCATTCAATTGCTATTATTTTGTGTAATAAAATATATTTGAATATTCATCGAAAATGTTATTGAATACGAGAATAGTGCTTACATTGATTTTCAGGTGACAATTGATGTTGGATGTGTAGGATTTTAGGTGGCTGACAAAATATTTAACAAAGGTGTTTTGTGTAAAATAAGAAAAAATTTGGATGCATTTATTTATTGATTGCTTGACTGGTTTGGGAACCGCATCTGTTAGTTTTCAAGACTTAGTCCTGGCTCTGCACTCCAGGAGATCTCCTAGCAGGGATCAGGGAACAATATGGTGTGTGGGGGATCAAAACCTGGTCTGACACATAGAAGACAAGAGCTATATCTGTGATCCAGAATTCATTTTTTAAGTGGTAAATATTTAAGATGAGTTTTATCTTTGTGAACATAGAAAATGTGACTGAATACATTTTAAAGCAAAAAGTTCTAGTCATTTTTTAAAATTTCCTATAAAGATGATAGGACTCAATTACCCAGTTCTCCTTTTGAAATACTACTGATATGTGTGCTGTAATCTCATTGTGTTAATCTTTCACATATGCAACACACAATCAGATAATTCTTCATTAAATTGAGAAACTTGAATTAGTTTCCCTTAATCATAAGCATTTGTTATTTTTCTAAGGCTCAGGATTTTCTTTGGTTATATTTGAATAAAGAGAAGATTGTCAACCTGGTGCCAATTTTACTTCAGATGGTCTTACTTCATAGTCTATTGTTTTTATTTTCCAATGCAATTTTTTTATTTCTTTCAGAAAACTGCTGACATAGATAAACTAGACTAAATACTCTGCATTTAGCTGGGAAATTAGGATGAGAATTCCATTCAAAACTGGGCAGGCAAAACTATCTAGAATATGGTATTTACAATATCTTAACATATTCATCTGTAGAACTCTAGTGAAATTACCTTTAAGAACAAAGTCACTCATTTATGCTTTATTTCAAAATATTTACACAACCAACATAAAGTACAGTACTTTACTTTATAAATTTAAGCTGCATCTTTTTTTTTTTTTTTTTTTTTTTTTTGGTTTTTGGGCCACACCCGGTAACGCTCAAGGGTTACTCCTGGCTATGCGCTCAGAAGTTGCTCCTGGCTTGGGGGACCATATGGGACACCGGGGGATCGAACCGCGGTCCGTCCAAGGCTAGCGAAGGCAAGGCAGGCACCTTACCTTTAGCGCCACCGCCCGGCCCCTAAGCTGCATCTTAAGCTCTGCATATTAAGCTCTGGTGAAAATAAATTGAGTAAAATTCTATTATGATCAGAGAAATACAAAGAATAATGGATTGCCAGTAGAAATGATCCTCTAAAAAGTAACCATTGGAGCAGGAGAGATAGTACAGAGGGTAGAGAGTTTGTCTTTCGATGTTGTTGAAGAACCAAAGAGTGTGTCTCAAAAAGTAAAATAAGGGGCCCAGAGGGATTGCACAGCGGTGTTTGCCTTGCAAGCAGCCGATCCAGGACCAAAGGTGATTGGTTCGAATCCCAGTGTCTCATAGGGTCCCCCGAGCCTGCCAGGAGCTGTTTCTGAGCAGACAGCCAGGAGTAACCCCTGAGCACTGCCGGGTGTGGCTCAAAAACCAAAAAAAAAAAAAAAAAGTAAAATAAGAAAAAATAAAGAAGGAAATGGAGACACAAACTGTTCATGGATTGAGAGAATTATTAAAATGACAATAGTCCCCAAAGCATTGTGCAGATTTAATGCAAGTCCTCTAAGGATACCCAAGACATTCTTTAAAGAAGTGGATCAAATACACCTAAAATTTATTTGTAAAAATCAGCACCCAGGAAAAGCTACAGCAACAATTAGAAAAAAGAAGATGGGAAGCATCTCTTTATCAACTTTCCATCAACACCATGCACAAAGGTCCAATCAAAATGAATTAAAGACCTAAATATCATCCCCATAAAGAATATAAAAGAACACATAGATAAACACTCCATGACATCCTCAAAGAGGAATTATCACTATCCAAACAAGTAGAAACAGAGATAAACAAATGAGACTATATTAAATTAAGAAGCTTCTGTATTTCAAAGAAAATAGTAACTAGGTTACAAAGGCCATCCGCGGAATGGAAGAAACTATTCACTATTCACCCACCTCTTACACATCAGATTAGGGGCTTATATCTAATATATACAAGGTATTGACAGAATTTAACAAGAAAAAGGCATTTAACCTGTCAAAAAATTGAAGAGAAGAAATGAATAAATACTTTCTCAAAGAAAAAATACCAATGGTCAAAAGGCACATGAAGAAAAATGATCCTCATTACTAATTATCATGGAGATGCAAATCAAAACAACAATTTGGTATATCTCATGCCACAGAGACTGGCACACTTCACTAAACATAAAGAAAAGAAAATCAGTGCTGTTGGGTGTGGGGAGACAGGATCTCTCATTTACTGCTGGTTGGAATGCCATCTAGTCCAGCCTATATAGAAAAAAATATGAAGGGGCCAGAGAGATAGCACAGCAATAGGGCATTTGCATTGCATGTGGCCAACCAGGGAGAGATCCAGTTCTATTCTTGGCATCCCATATAGTTCTCCAGCCTGCCAGGGGTGCTTTCAGATCCAAGAATGGCACCTGAGAACCACCAGGTGTGGGACAAAGACCAATCAACCAATGAATGAATGAATGAATGAATGAATGAATAAATAAATAAATAAATAAATAAATAAATAAATAAAGTTTAAAAAATAATGATATGGTGATTCCTCAAAAACCTGAAAATTGAGTTCCCATATAATCCATAATACCACTCCTAGGTATATACCCTAGGAATACAAAAACACAATACAAAAATGCCTTCTGCACACCTATATTTATTGCAGCTCTGTTTACAATAGAATCTGGAAACAACCCAGATGCCTGAAAACAGATGAATAGCTAAAGAAACTGTGGTACATGAACACAATGGACTACCATACAGCTGTCAGAAAAATGAGGTCATGAAATTTTCTTATACATGGATGGAAATGGAAACTATTATGCTGAGTGAAATGAGTCAAAGGGAGAGACATAGACACAGACTAGTCTCACTCATCTGAGGAATTTAAGAAAAATAAAAAACAGTATTGTAATAATACTCAGAGACAATAGGGATGACGGCTGGAAAGACTGGCCCAAGATATGAAGCTTACCACAAAGAGTGGTGAGTGCAACTAGAGAAATTACTACACTAATAACTATCATGACAATGGTAATAAATGAGAGATAGAATGCCTTTCTGGAATACAGGTAGGGTGGTGGTGGTGGAGCATTGTTGATGGGAAAGTTGCACTGGTGAAGGTAGAAATTCTTTTTTTAAAACTGACATCTGTTTACAAATATGATTGTAATCATGGTACTCAAATAAAAATATTCTATACAAAATAAACTATTAAATATTTAAATGAATTATTATTTTATGTAATATTAATGCTTTTTCCTTATTTCCAAGAGATGTGCTGGTACATTTATTTTTTCTTTTCTTTTCTTTTTTTTTTTTTTGTAATTCATTTTTTGGTATATTTTTTAAATCATGTTCTTCCTAGTGCTGTGATGCATAAAACAAACCCACATATCTTAAGTGAATTTCAATATTTTTATAAATATTTATTTATAAATATTTATTTATAAATATTTATTTTTACATATCAAAATAAATTCTGAAATGTCTCACTTTGAATTAGACAACAATTAAGTAAGATGATTTGGTATATATATATATATATATATATATATATATATATATATATAAAGTTCTATTTCAAATAACGGATTCAACTATTGAATTCTACTTCCTAAACCTTAACAGCAATCAATGTCACATATCAAAATATTGAATTTTGACATTTTTAAAGTAACTTCCCTACATCATTTATAGCACTGTTTTTTCCTCTGTGGAGAAAAAATATAACTACAGTAATAGGATCCCAGGAGCCTCTGCTTGTAAAGTAAAATATAGAAAATTTAAAAAGCCAAATTGATGACTAGAGAATCAGCGCTTTTTTTTTTAAATGGTATTTCACAGAGAGACAATGGAAAGAGGAAATTGTTATAAGGGATTCTTCATCGAAGGAAATACAAAATCTATGACATTTGTATGTCAGTTTGTTCTAATGAAATTTAATTGAAGCTCATACTTTCTTAATGCCTTCCTGTTATCTAATCTGTTTCACACCAAAGGGCAATGGTATGTTTCACATTAGTTTTAATCTTTAATTAAACAAAATTGCTAACCTATATTTTAAAAATAAAGCCACAATTAAGAAATAAATTTCAAAATCTTACAGTGTGACTTTTTAATAAAAGGCACTGACTCGGCTCACCTTCTCCAGTGTTCAGTGAACACATACTATTTTTTATCTTTATTTAAACAATGTGATTACAAACATGACTGTAGTTTGGTTTGTCACACACACACACACACACACACACACAGACACACACACACACACAAACCCTTTCACCAGTGCAACATTCCCACCACCAATGCCCTCCATCTCCCTCCTCCCACATCCCAGCCTGTATTTGAGGTAGGCATTCTACTTCACTTTCTCATTCACATTGTCATGATAGTTCTTAGTTTATTATTTCTCTAACTGCACTTACCCCTCTTTGAGGTGATCTTTATGTTGTTAGCCGGTCCTTCTGGCCCTTATTACCATAACGCCTTTAATATTTCCTAAAATCCATAGATCAGCGAGACTATTCTATGTGCATCTCTCTTCCTCTGACTTATTAGTGAACACATAACTTTGTATGGCTTGGTTTACATCTCTTTCAAGAAAAATGAGTCTATGGAGCTGGCTGGTGCAGACATGGCTACTAAATTTGTGGCTGTTGTTTCAATGTCAGGCTTTCCAATCTCACAATTTTTTAACTGTCAGTTGAAATTAAGTAAAAGCGTAAAAAAGGTTTTCCTTCAATTTTCTTTTTTCTTAAACTCTTCTTTTGGTATGTAAAATATCACTAGATAGTTACTTTTGTATCTGACTTGACCTTTTTCTTCCTGGATTGGGAGTTGTTTTGAATAAAAAATAGAATTCTGGCTTTGATCTCAGCTGAGAGAGCACATGGCAGAGGGAGGCCATGAGGAAAGAGCAGACTAAATACGATTATTTTTTTTTTGGCTTGCTATTAATTATTGGCTGCTATCCTATTTCTTCAGACTCATCCACCTAAGGGGTAGGAAACACAGAAACACAGTACCTGTGGCAATCTCATCCAACTAGTAATTTTTTAATTTTATTTTACAACTGGTGCTTGAATAGGGATACAGGATCCAGAGACCTAAGAAGACCACAATGATGATGAGTGACTTGACCTTCTGGTGGATTATCACCATTATAGCCCCCTCGAGCTGAACTGAATATGCCGTGCCTTTCACTGGAACATCAGTGCACATGACTACTGTTCTGAATGGCTTGATGTTGCTCTTTTTAATCTACCTATATTTTTCGCTCTGGAATTTACATGCCACTTTCTCTGAGAAGTTCCTTCACACATGCCCCAAGAGGGGTGGGGTCCCTTCTGGTGGTGATGAGTTCTCAATCTAAAGGCCTTCCCAGGGATGATAATTTATCATTTACTACTGACAATAAACCAGAGAGACTCCCATCTTCCACCAAAGAAGATGAGCTGGCAAGGAAGAAGAAGAAGAAGAAGAAGAAGAAGAAGAGAAGAAGAGAAGCAGAAGAAGCAGCAGAAGAGAAGCAGAAGAAGAAGAAGAAGAAGAAGAAGAAGAAGAAGAAGAAGAAGAAGAAGAAGAAAGAAGAAAAGAAGGAGGAGGAGGAAGACGAGAAGGAGGAAGAGAGAAGAAGGAGGAGAAGAGAAGAAGAGAAGCAGAAGAAGCAGCAGAAGAAGAGAAGCAGAAGAAGAAGAAGAAGAAGAAGAAGAAGAAGAAGAAAAAGAAGAAGAAGAAGAAGAAGAAGAAGAAAGAAGAAGAAAAGAAGAAGAAAGGAGGAGGAGGAAGAGGAGGAGGAAAACGAGGAGGAGGAAGAGAGAAGAAGGAGGAGGAGGAGAAGAAGAGAAGAAGAGAAGCAGAAGAAGAAGAAGAAGAAAAAAGAAGAAAAGAAAAAGGAGGAGGAAGATGAGGAGGAGGAAGAGAGAAGGAGGAGAAGAGAAGAAGAGAAGCAGAAGAAGCAGCAGCAGAAAAAGAGAAGCAGAAGAAGAAGAAGAAGAAGAAGAAGAAGAAGAAGAAGAAGAAGAAGAAGAAGAAAGAAGAAGAAAGGAAGAGGAGGAGGAAGACGAGGAGGAAGACGAGGAGGAGGAAGAGAGAAGAAGGAGGAGAAGAGAAGAAGAGAAGCAGAAGAAGCAGCAGCAGAAGAGAAGCAGAAGAAGAAGAAGAAGAAGAAGAAGAAGAAGAAGAAGAAGAAGAAGAAGAAGAAAGAAGAAAAGAAGGAGGAGGAGGAAGAGGAAAAGGAGGAAGACGAGGAGGAGGAAGAGAGGAGGAGGAGGAGAAGAGAAGAGAAGCAGAAGAAGAAGAAGAAGAAGAAGAAGAAGAAGAAGAAAGAAGAAAAGAAGGAGGAGGAGGAAGACGAGGAGGAGGAAGAGAGAAGAAGGAGGAGAAGAGAAGAAGAGAAGCAGAAGAAGCAGCAGAAGAGAAGAAGAAGAAGAAGAAGAAGAAGAAGAAGAAAGAAGAAGAAGAAAAGAAGAAGAAAGGAGGAGGAGGAGGAAGACGAGGAGGAAGACGAGGAGGAGGAAGAGAGAAGAAGGAGGAGGAGGAGAAGAAGAGAAGCAAAAGAAGCAGCAGAAGAAGAGAAGCAGAAGAAGAAGAAGAAGAAGAAGAAGAAGAAGGAAGAAGGAAGAAGGAGGAGGAAGAGGAAAAGGAGGAAGACGAGGAGGAGGAAGAGAGAAGGAGGAGGAGAAGAAGAGAAGAAGAGAAGCAGAAGAAGAAGAAGAAGAAGAAGAAGAAGAAAGAAGAAAAGAAGGAGGAGGAAGAAGATGAGGAGGAGGAAGAGAGAAGAAGGAGGAGAAGAGAAGAAGAGAAGCAGAAGAAGCAGCAGAAGAAGAGAAGCAGAAGAAGAAGAAGAAGAAGAAGAAGAAAGAAGAAGAAGAAGAAAAGAAGAAGAAAGGAAGAGGAGGAGGAAGACGAGGAGGAAGACGAGGAGGAGGAAGAGAGAAGAAGGAGGAGGAGGAGAAGAAGAAGAGAAGAAGAGAAGCAGAAGAAGCAGCAGCAGAAGAGAAGCAGAAGAAGCAGCAGCAGAAGAGAAGCAGAAGCAGAAGAAGAAGAAGAAGAAGAAGAAGAAGAAGAAAAGAAGAAGAAGAAAAAGAAAGAAGAAAAGAAGGAGGAGGAAGACGAGAAGGAGGAAGAGAGAAGAAGGAGGAGAAGAGAAGAAGAGAAGCAGAAGAAGAAGAAGAAGAAGAAGAAGAAGAAGAAAAGAAGAAGAAGAAAAAGAAAGAAGAAAAGAAGGAGGAGGAGGAGGAAAAGGAGGAAGACGAGGAGGAGGAAGAGAGGAGGAGGAGAAGAAGAGAAGAAGAGAAGCAGAAGAAGAAGAAGAAGAAGAAGAAGAAGAAGAAGAAGAAGAAGAAGAAAAGAAAAAGAAGAAGAAGAAGAAGAGAAGAAGAAGAAGAAGAAGAAGAAGAAGAAGAAGGAGAAGAAGAAGAAGAAGAAGAAGAAGAAGAAGAAGAAGAAGAAGAAGAAGAAGAAGAAGAAGAAGAAGAAGAAGAAGAAGAAGAAGAAGAAGAGTTGGCTACTGTCTATTCAGATTCAGGGTCTAAAAACTATTAAATCCCTCTTCCCCAAAAGGGGCCAGAGTCATGGCTCAAGCAGTAGGTCGTCTGCCTTGCATGCACTAGCCTAGGACAGACCACCGTTTGATCCCCCGATGTTCCTTAGGGTCTCCTCAAGCCAGGAGTGATTTCTGAGTGCATAGCCAGGAGTAAGCCCTGAGTGTCACTGGGTGTGGCCCAAAACCCAAAATAATAAATAAATAATAAAGTTCAACCACCGATATACCTGTGCCCCAAGCACTGAGTCAGGTAGATAAACCAGTGCTGGCAACCAAGTCCTGGACACTGTCAAATGGTTCAATGTCTAGAATGGTTGTGGATTTATCAACAGAAATGACATGAAAGAATACATCATTGTCCACTGGGCAGCTATTAAGAGAAACAATCCTAGAAAGTTTCTGTGTAGCGTTTGAGATGGGGAGACTGTGGAATTTTATGTCATGAAAGGAGAGAAGAATCCAAAAGATGTTAATGTATCTGGGCCTAATGGAAAGCCAGGTAAAGGTAGCAGATAAACTCCTAATGTTTAGTTTGCCAATGCAAGCCCCCCCCTCAGATGGGACAGAAAAAAATGCTAAAAGGGGAGACAGCTGAAGACTCTGAGCAGCATCTTCAGACACCGATATTTACCATCTTTCCTCTACCCGAGAAGATTTTGACAGGACCAGAGCCCCCTCACATACAGCAGCTTATCAAGATGACCCCAGCAGCCACCACAGAAGATGGGGAAGATGGAGGATGAAACCCAACCAAAGCCTGGCATAGAAAAAAAGCTCCTTTCAGAATCTCATGTAACTTTCTCTTAGGTTAATCTCTTGACCCTATTTGCATCAGTCACTGTATTGCTGGTTAAAATTTGTTTTATCTGTATGGATCTTATTGTTTTGTATTACACTCCACTGCAAACAGAAAATTTTGTATTTAATTTAGTGATTTAATATTAGTTTGTATAATTCTGGGGAAATACATAATGTTGTTAGAGTTTTAATATTCCCAGATATCTTACTGAATATTTCCCAACTGCTATGATGTTTGATTGTGTATTATTGTGTAGCAACTTATTCTCTAATTATGTCTGCAAGTGATGAGTAAAACATCTTATCATGCTTTATGATTCTATAATAACAAATATATATGACATATATTGGTGAACTAAATTGCTATGTATAGAGGATTGTGGTATACTCTTCAAAACTTGCTGTAAATTACCTGGACAA